>NW_027106118.1:397864-414635 GCF_000696795.3 Halyomorpha halys | reverse complement strand
AGATTTTTTAAAAAATTATTATTTTACAATATTCTTGTAATTTTAAATTTTATTTTGAATAGACTTTAAAGTAACATCTGTTAGTATCATAAACGCAAAAATTTCAACAAAAATTTTCATTTTTTACTTAGACCTTTTTTTGAAAATTGGTTTATTCATTAAAAGTTTCTCTAAATTATATAAACACTTCTATCAATTGAGTGGGGGTTATTTTATTGTAGGATTTTATGTAGTTTTATTAAAATTTCCTCTTCTTTTTTCGTAATACACTAGCTATAAGATTTTTTTAAAAATTATTATTTTACAATATTCTTATAATTTTAAATTTTATTTTCAATATACTTTTAAATAACATCTGTTAGTATCATAAACAAGAAGATTTCAACAAAAATTTTAATTTTTACTTAAATCTATTTTAAAAAATTCGTTTATTCATTTAAAGTTTCTACAAATTAAATAAACACCTCCATCAATTGAGTAGAGTTTATGTTTTTATAGGCATTTATATAGTTTTATTAAAATTTCCTCTTCTTTTTTCGTAATACACTAGCTATAAGATTTTTAAAAAAATAATTATTTTACAATATTCTTATAATTTTAAATTTTATTTTCAATATACTTTTAAATAACATCTGTTAGTATCATAAACGAGAAGATTTCAACAAAAATTTTAATTTTTTACTTAAACCTTTTTTTGAAAATTCATTTATTCATTTAAAGTTTCAACAACTTATATAAACACTTCTATGAATTGAGTAGGGGTTATTCTATTGCAAGTTTTTATATAGTCTTATTAAAATTCATTCTTCTTTTTTTTGTAATACTCTAGTATAACATTTTTTTATATCTCTTAGTATCATAAGCATAAACATATCATGACAATTTTTTACTTAAACCTTTTTTTTTAAATTTGTTTATTCATTTAAATTTACTATAAATTATATAAACACCTCCATTAATTGAGTAGGGTTTATTTTATTACAGAGTTTTTTTTAAGATTCTTCTTAGATTTGGATATCTTTTTTCAAAAAGAAGCGATAAATACTTAACGGCTTAATAGAATCTCTGGCAGTAGATTATACGATTAGGCAGAAAAATATGTGGGTCACCTTCCTCAACAAGGGCAACAACAAGATCGATGCCAACAATGAAATAAAATCAGATTGTTTCTCCACTCAAGTAGTGTGTCTTATAAATTATATTCAGATATATACATACATCCATCAATATAACATTGTATTGCACCGCCTTGAGTGATGAAATGACCTCCAAATAGTTTTAAAAGAAATTTAATTTTTGTTTCTAAATATGAACTTGTTTTCTTCTGGAATTGGCTCAGCGCAATAAACTAAAATTAAATATTTTACGGATGTAACATTAGCGTAACCGATAAAATTAGCTGAACAGACATGTCACTTTATAGAATCGATTATTCACACTTTTCCGATTTTCAAAAACAACTAACAACGATTTTGATTAAACTCAGTGTATCAGTATCCAATCTAGTAACTGCCAGATGTTTTCATATTATTTTATATAATTGTGAAAAAGAGTTAAAAAATTAAAACTTCCAATTCGTACAGCTTTATTAATTATTTTTATATATACTTGATAAATGGTTACAAAGAAAATAAAAATAATTACTTATCTACTTCGTTAATATGCAGGGAACGGTGCAAGATGCTCTAGATAAAATATTAAATAAATCAACAAAATATTAATATAATTTCTGATTATTTTCTTTATTTATCTATTTTTTTGCAGAACTGTATATTGTTTAGGAACTATACGTGTGAATAGAATTGAGTTAGATAGGTCAAAAGAGACAGGTGTTGCGAGACCCCTATTATTCACAAGATCAGAGACTGGGCTTTGGAATCCCTAACAATAAATATTTTTTAGGTTTTATTTTGCATATGTGGAGGAGAGCGATGCCATAAAAAAACAACATAAATCTCTCACAACGTTTATATAGAGGCGGTCAACTGAGCTCTAGGCAAAAAAAAAAAAAAAAAATGTAACGGTAAAAAATAAAAATAACAATTAAATTGAAATATTTTGTTTTCTTTTTCGATATCTCTTGAAATTTAGAACAGTATACAAATTAAAAATAGAAATAAATGTGATTAAGGTATAACGACGTGAAAGATTTAAGGAGAAACCACCCCTATGATATTGGAATTCTAAGACAATGTTATTGGTGTATTCCACATTAGAAAGCCTCGAGACCATTTTGCTTTCAGGCACTTCGGAGGATTATCGAGAATATAAGAGGAAGCGAGGCTATGGGTTTGGGTGGGAGGAGGGTTAATATGTGAGGATTTATATCTGGTCCTGGCCTAATGGTCTACATATGGAACATTTAGGCCTTTGTGGATTATTTTATTTGTGACCAAGTAGGGCGCATTGAGGATTTTACGGATGATTTTGGATTGGAATTATTCGATATAAGAGAAATTCAATGGTTTACTGGAGCTTCAAAGCTCAACTCCGTGAGTCCAAATCGGCCTTATTCTGGTCATGTGAATCAGTCATTTGTAAAAAAATCAAAAGATTGGATCGTTTGACTAGTAAATGTCGTAAAAGTCAGAATCAATGTGCAGCTTCATTTCTTTTCAGTCTTGTATGGGGATTCTGGGTTAATTGCTTAGAGATATAGCGGTTAGATGATCTTCTAAATCAAAGCAATATTAAAGGTTAAAGTATACTGTAAGGCAGTCCATAGGTTTACGACGAAGGTTAAAGGTGAATTGATGGTGACTTTATTTTAATCCTCTAGTTTTGAAATATTTCTTCAAGTGTTATGTAATTGAGATAGAAATTCATTAGTTAAAAAAGTAGTATTCGAGAGAATTTCATATGATGCTACAATAAAAAATTGTAAAATTTTTTATGTAAACATGATGTGAAATTAAATTATACGTTAAAAAAAAAGAAATCTGTACCACTACAACCTATGAAAAATCTGGGGTGCAATGCTTTGTAAGGAGATACTGTTACTAGACTAATGGTTGTGCAAGGAGGTGATTTGGTCAGAATCACGCTTGACCGCCAGAGTTTTACCCAATTAAGGGTACCCAATTTATGAGGCTGGGTGGACCCCGGGAGGGCTGTAGAAACCACAGGGTTGACTCACGACTACATGTAGTGTATATAGTTATAGTTATGTAATATACATATAGTTTATACACATATGTAAACTGTATGTAAATTTCGAAAATAAGATTCATTTTGAATCTAACTAATGATAAGTATAAAATAAGATAAGTAAAATATATTTCGGTTAACCAAAATTATAAAATAGATCGACCACATTATTATAATCACAGCTGAAATAATTTCAGGCTCTACCAATATACTAATTATAATTCAAATCAATTTAGGCCCCAACAATCTTATCAACTGACTCCTGTGACTCCTTGCACATTTTTCAGAGAATAGCTTGTTAGAACGAAACATAGTAAAAAGATTAATAAAGTATTAATAGCCCATGTTAACTTAATTAATATATCTGCCTTCAACTTAAATCAAATAATAAATGAACACGAATGGTTGTTAATTAGTTTCAGAGAATCCTTAAATAAACCTGTAATGTTTAGTAAACGATTCTAATGTAATTTTGTGCTCCTTAACGTTTCTCGGAATCCCACGGTTTCAAATATTCTTGTGTCACCTTATCTTAAAATTAAATCTTAGATCCAACAACAATTTCTTCTTCACTCCTGTATTTTGTATTACCAATTTTAGTAATTCATAAGTTGTTCATGAGAACTTATTTCCCATACCTAGAATAAAGTCAAGTTCAAAATATATATCTAAATATGTCGGGGAGTTCGTAAATGAACCATTTAAATGTTTTCCAGGGATTTATAAATAGTTTCAACAGAGTAACGCCTTTTAATTCTACAGCATATAAAAACGATAAAAACATAACATATAAAATTTTAAAAATATAATGAATCTTTTTGACATCTGCAACAAGTAGGTCAATTATATTTATCTATTTATGTCAGGCTTAAATAAAAGATTTTTTTTTTTTATGTGTTAGGCAAAATATGCAAAATGAAACAACACTTTAGAAAAATTGTCTTCAGTAAATTCAGTGTGAAAGTTCGGATATAATAAGATTAGAAATAAGAATGGTCAAATTTATGTTTCTTTTATGAAAAATGTTGGATGTTTGAGGTTGAAATATTGCAAATAATGTCGTTAGTAGACAGTTGAATTATTAGTATTAATCGTTCTTGTTAAATTTCGAAGTTATTGATTAGCGTAAGGCATGCCTCTTACTTTTCCCGTGCGTCATGCTGAAGTTGAAGGGCGAATGTGTTCAGTGTTGTCTGGGAAAGAGGGATTCCTCAAACGGACTGAAAGGAACTCTAATCAAAGGGATTTTATTGCTTACAGAGTACTCTGTTGTTTAGTTGAACCACTCACTCTCCTCTACGATTTAATTTGGAAACATTATGATGCTTCTCATTTGCAATGTTTAAATTAAAACGATTAAGATAAAAAATTCAAATTTCCATTAAAATTGAATGCATTTTTTTCAAAATTATTAAACCTTCTTTAAAAAGAGTAATTATATTTTGAATTTTATCTCCTAGGAAGTTTTTTAAGTTGAAAAATAAACTTAATTCAGAAGATTATCAATATTATATATTTGTATATATATGATTGATTTATTAGGGTATGAATGAGTAAGATAATAAAAAATAAAAATAAAATATAAGTAAATAACACTCAAACATTACATCATTCTCAAACAGTAAAAGGAAATATGAAATAAGGAATATAAAAAGCTATCGGAATATTGAACAATGAATTAGATTGATTATGGAAGAGGACAGGAGGGAGTGTGTTGACATTGGCAAAGGACTTGGAGGACGAACGAACCAATAACCAATGATGGATATATGCCACCAGGGAAATGATTACTCGGAATTTTCCATGGATCGAGATGAAATAACTTGTAAGCTCTTGGGAACAATTTAGGTTATAGTTGAGCAATTTAGATGAACAAATGAAATATTATTAATGGGATAAACTATATACACATACATGTTATAGTTTTTTGTTTTTTTTTCAATTTTCAATTAGGTGAGGAAAAGTAAAATTTCATTATTTTCAGATGTTATATTCAATTATTGAAGCCAGTTATTTATTTTATTGAATTTTTATATTTCCTTGTTTTTGTTATTAACTTTTATTTTCCCTTCCTTCTTATGAAGCGTTTTCATCTATTTATTTTATTTTATTTTTTATTATATATATATTTGTTATCTTTCATCGTTACTATTTACAATTTTTCAACATTTACTGCATTTTAAATAGGGATGTCTTTTGCACGAGACTATACCCCCATAATCAATTGTTAAAAAAAATCTAAATGTTATAATAACCATGTAAGGCTCACCAGACCGATCTGGTATTGAATAATTTTTTTTAAAAAATGATACATTAGTTGACGTTTCAGGGTTGAGTCTCCATTTTTTAAGATACAATTATTATACCTAACATTATATACAATTTTTATAACATACAAATTTCAACTATTGGACATTTTTAAAATGTTCTCTGTAAGACGTGGGACATATGACGTTTTATGAAACTGTCTATTAAGAGTATTTTTTTTTAAATTTTAACTATGATTATTATTTTTATTTTATTTAAAATTTTAATTTATTAATAATTGTGCTAAACCATTATTTTTTCAAGAAAAAGCCTTTATTTTATTTTTTTTAAAAAAATATAAATCTGACGTATCTTTGTTGATTCTGTCAATCAATATGGTTTTTAACCTCCCACATGGTGTCTTGTAAACTATACTGGTATTCATTGTTGCATATAGGCGTCCTGATGGATTGCTTCGAGCCCACCCAGATCGCCTTCAGATTATGAGATATTTACTGACCAGCCTCTGCAAGCAGTTCAGTGTTAGTTCTTTTCCTTCATGTATTAAGGCTCTAATCCCAGATCGCTCCTGTAATTGTACGGACTTTCCGTTCAAATCTATCGATTCTGCTTTCTAGGGTACCTGTTAAAGCCCAGGTCTCACGGCCGTATATCAGAGCTGGCTTTGCCAGGGCATCATATTCACCCTTAGCTTCAGATTTCTAGAGATTTTTGGGGATTTCAATATTCTTGACAAAGAGAAGAAGCTTTTGTTCTGTTATTTTATAGTTATTCCAAAAAAATCAACACGGATAAACAAATAGAAGTTCGATTAAATAAGTTAAATTATTTTTTATTAGGAGAATTATATTATATAATTCTCCTAATAAATATGAAATGATAATTAATCATTAGTTAACTTCTAAAAATATTAAACAGTTTTAATTTTAACAAAATATAAATATATATATTTACAATTGTTTACCAAAAACAAGGAAAATCTATTTACAATATTCATGACTTTTGTTAAAGAAATATTGATAGTTTCTTTTCTAATTATGTTTAGGAATTTTTGAATAATATTTATAATACAAGATAATTAAGTTCTTAATGTATTTTTTAACAATAAAATGATTCAAATTATCCAAATGATTCAAACCTGTTTAAGCCCAGGTTTCGCAGCCGTATATCAGAGCTGGCTTTGCTAGGGCATTATTTACACCCTTAGCTTCAGATTTCCAGATATTTTTGGGGATTTCAATATTGTTGGGAAAGAGAAGAAGGTTAAGTTATGTTATTTTATAGTTATTCCAAATAAAATTAACACAGATAAACGAATAGAAGTTCGATCAAATAAGTTAAATTATTTTTTATTAGGAGAATTATATTTGCTATTCGTTATTGAGAATGGTTTATCTGGATAATGGCCAAGTATGTTGTCACTATACGATCTGTTAATAAATAAAAAATAAATGAAGATTAAATTTAGATTTTTTTTTCAATCTAAGGAAAAAGAAGACAGGATCAATTAGGATTAATGGTTTCTTTACTTGATTGCTCCACAAGGGAAGGCTGTATATGATTATACCCGGTTTGATCTAATGAGAAGTTAAAAAGCCTTTCTTTTAAGGTCTTTGTCATGAATATTTTAATTAAAAATCTTTGTTTACAGCATAATTAAAAGGCGTATTACATTAATAGGGGTATTTTCTTTTTTATATTGATGTCCTCATTTAAACCTAATTATGATTATATTAATTATAACAGCAACATTATACATATTGCAATAGTGCAATAAATTTATAAATCGGACAGAAACTGATAATTCGGTATATTTAGCAACACAAATAGCTGTAGTTTTTTTTTTAATATTTAAAAAGTTTTCTGAAGGTTCTGTATTTATCCCAGACTGTGTTTTATTAAAATCGTGATTAAGGAAATGTATAGTGGACTTCAGTAGAGTAGAAAAAGAACTTGAGTATTGAGAAATAAAAAAATATGAAATAATAACAAATCATTAGTTAACTTCTAATAATATTAAACAATTTTAATTTAAAAAATATATAAATGCATATATTTACAATTGTTTACCAAAAACAAGGAAAATCTATTTACAATATTCATGACTTTTGTTAAAAAAATATTGATGCTCCCTTTTCTAAATATGGTTAGGAATTTTCGAAAAAAATTTATAATACAATATAATTAAGTTCTTAATGCATTTTTGAGCAATAAAGTGATTCAAATTATCAAATAAAAACATCCAATAGATCCTTTAATTATACTTAAGGTATCTACAACCATCACCCGCTCCTACCTGTTGAACTTTCCTACATAACAGTTTAAATGTTAGGAACTAACTTGGATTCCTTACAAAAGACCAACAACAAGAAACAGCTCGTTTGGGATTACTTCTACATTTACTCGACAAACGCTCGGAACTTTTAATTAATTATACAAATCTCATTTATAAGATAGTAATTTCAAAAAATCTGGCAAAGAGAAATATCAATTCGTTCTTTTATTCAAGCTTGAATATGAAAAACAACGAATAGTTTTAACAATTCCTGGTATCAAAAGCTAGGATAAAACACCTAAAGTTCAGGAATTCGTTGCACTCTAACATATAAATAGCATGCACCCAAGAGACCACGGGACTCGAATATATGCAAATCAGTCTTGCAACTGGTTTTACTTCTCTGAAATATTGGGTTGAGCCACCAGCCATCTATGAAGCCTCGAGTACACTTAGGACACTGAAAAGACCCGAGAACTCGAAAATTGCTTTTCTTTCAGATGTAGCTTGAGTATTGGATTCTTGTTGGTAAATGTGTGGCAAAGGCCTGAGAAAACTAGCCAAGGCTGTTGAAAGCTTGATGCACAATAAAGACACCCGGCAATGGATCTCTGGACACTGTGGTCTCTCTGAAAACGAGAGTGCGGAACTCCTGGTAGACTCAGCTTGTCTGGCCCTCTAGAAAAGAAGGCTACACTGAAGTCTAAAAAGACCACTGAATTCCTCATTTTCGCTCCTCATCATACCATATAGGGAAAGAAAGGAGAATAAGAAAACTATAATGCACATATGGAATGTCCCACATAAATCCGAGTATGTGTTGAGCTGTGTTAAGTGTCACATAGTCCGTTTGTAGCAGAGAGAGTTAAGGGACTGCGTCATGACTGCAGCAGCGCCGGTTTCGAATCCACCCTAGAAGTCAACTTCTTTTTTTGTGGTAGTCCCACGAAATGAAACAAAAAATGGCCACTGACAATCATTTCATTCCAACCATTCCCCACCAAATTTCAACCTACTGGAGTGCTTTAAGTAAAGACTTCTAGAAGTGAAGAGATTTCTAGGCCCCTACTGACGATCACTCCACTCCATCTTTAAATTTTTTATTGACAAATAGTGATTCTATGTGCCCTATAAAAATTTCAATGTAAAGATTAATCTAACATTAATGTACAAATAGTTAATGGGGAATAAGTGCCTCTACAATGTAAACTTAACCTCCCAAAAAATATTTTAAGAAGATGATAATTTTAATTTTTTTATAAATTCACTAATGTTTAATTCTTTGAAATTATTATTCGCATTTTTAACATTATTATAGTAAAAAATAAACCAACTTCAAACAATTGAAATTCGAGAAGCTTCCCATAACAGAATTTCACACTGACGGTTGTCCCATATTTCATCAATAGCCACCTTGATTACTTTATGTGCTTGTGCATTTATTTATTCCCTTGTTCTTTTTTTAGGGTCAAAACGTATTTTATTTTTCTATCCATTTATAATTGCGTTTACTATTTTTATACACTTGAGTGGGATAAATACAGTTTGAAAACACATTTTGTATATTTTTTGTTAATGCATTTAATTTCTACTTAATTTAAACGTTCGGTGTAATAAAGCAATAAAAAGATATTTCCATGACTAGGTTACCCTAATTATGACACAGTTCCATGTTCAAGTGTTGAGGATAAGTTTAAATATTCAATAAATAATATGGTTTAACCTTATGGCAACACAGTTTAACTAAAATTTATGGTTATTTTTTCTATTATTAAATGTTCTTCTTTTTGTGTTGTTTAAAGTTTCCTTCTAGTCATCAATTTGACTTGATTTTTCACCTGAAATAACTAATTGAAGTAATATTAAACATATTGAATTAAAGTAATATAAAAATGTTTTATAAAATTAATTATACCTGAAGTACATTTTTTTGCTATGCACCCTTATCTTATACTTGGGGAATAATTTTGCTTACATTAACAGAAAAATAAAAATCATTTAGTGGAATTAGTGGAAAACTTAGGGAAACAATTTATGATCCAACGCGAAACTCTAGAGTGATATGCCTCTTATTGGGATTGTTGTTTTGAACTTTACTCTCTTGAAAATGCATTTATATGAACTTGTCATTTTTGTCCTGATGATGTCTGAATAGATGAATGATGGGCTGACTGGTTAGTCGTTTAATGGGATTTAAGAGATATAAGACTTTTTTTAGAATTTTCCAATTATGTATCCTAATAATAATTTTTAGTAAAAACTCCTTTATGTCTTGTTTCCATTTTATGTTATTATATTGACAATCAATAATCTTTATATCTTTTCAAACTCAATCCTTACATTTTTTTCGGTACATATTATAAAAATCTGATGCGGCGCGCACAACACACAAATTTCACTCATTATCTTAAATAAGTCCTCAAGTTTTTTGTTGATTGGTTGGCTAATGTTGGAGTTATTGAAAGACCAGGATTATACCAAATATTGGTGGACCAAAGGAAATAGAGGAAAAATCAGAGAAAATTCTTGGCGCCGATCTGGGTGGACTTTCTGTTTGTTGCTGCTCACATAAAAAAAAAGTTGTGTACGAGTATTTACCTGGAATATTCCAATTTGAAATTTTTCACGATTGTCTCATTCACATTCACTACGATATATACATATATATGTTATATGTATCTCTCGTTTATGGATCGTCCTTTAAAAAGTTGTTAAATTTTTGTTAGATCTTTATAGGTGGTTTGAGTTACTATCTCTAAAAAGGTCGGTTTCTATTGTGACTCGTAATAGATTAAGTTTGGCTGAAAAGGTTCATTCACGAGTTCTTATTCATCAATTTATTGAAGAATTCTAAAAAAGAAGTATCCTTCGGGACGATGTGGGTGTCTCCATTGTGTTTTCGCTCCCACATTCAGAAACATCTTACTTATGTTGTGTAACTCAACCTTGACTCGATTTTTCAACCGATCAACTGTGGTACTCTGAACAGAGGAGAAGAGAGAAATTAAGAAGGGATAAATTAAGAATTGAAACGAAATATAACCCACCTCATTGCTTTTGGGCTAATTGTTCGACAGTTTACTTACATCGCTTCACTGTTTCATACTGAAGCGTTTTTTATTGGCTATGTTGGCTAATCCAGTTCAGTTTTGCTCCATTTTTTGAAAAAATAAAATAATAATTACATATATATCAAAACAGTGTTAACTATGGATTTTTCTTTCGTTTCTATTCTAAAGAAGGTAAGGTATAAATTTCAGACTTTTCTGACTCTTGTAGTTTAGTCAAAAATGCAGAATATATAAAAAAAGGCCAAAGTAACTTTTAGAGTACTTAAAAAGCTTTTTCTGAGCCTTTGATGAGTGATGGAATTAAATCATTAATACGACCCTCGTAATGGGCTTGAAGTTATAGAATAGAAAATGAGAACAGGCATTATACTTTATTATAAGAGGAAACATAAAAGATAAATTAGTTTAATTAGAAAAATTAGCTTTTTCTAGAGAATTGGTTTCATTCATTGAAATAATAAATGAAAATGCCCTAATATATCACCTTTCAATTGAATAAAAGGTCACGTCAATTCAAAAGGATATCCAGTTAGGAATGACACTGATGCTCCAATGAATAATTGGATGGGCTTTACGTCTACCAATGCTATCACCTAGAAATCCCTGCCTTGGAAAAAGTAGAATCTTTTATTCATTGGAAAAAGTAGGGCTGAAATATCTTGTAATAATAAATGAATGAACTTGAAAGGGTATTTTTCAATTTAGGAATTTTAGGAGTTTCCTTTAAAAAATTCAATATTTTTGTCGGGTCTCAGTGTATTCATACAATCAAAAAACCATTAGGTATTTACCAGCTATTTTAATTATTTTTTTAAAAAGAAACAAAAATATATTAGTTATAAATTCTCCTAGCTATAATGGATTTTTATTTAGTACTCAAGTAAGCTATTTATATTGATTTGGAACATAAAATAAAGAATAAACTTAAATGCCTTAATTAATTAAATCAACCCAATGGTTTTTTGTTCCTTTATAAAAAAAAGTTGGTTTTGAATCAAAAAATGAGTATTTTATAACCTTTTTATTTTGGAAAATCGTGTTTTTTATTGGTTAGAGATAAGTAGAAATGATGAACCTTTGTTGTCAGGTCACTTTTTTTAAAAACTTAAATAGCTATTATTCTAACCAACAGCTGAGAAAGCTAGACAGGCACTCTAGTTGCATAACAGCAGCGGAAATGAGGTTCCTTCGCAGATCTGTTGCAAGAACTAGATGGGATCACATCAGAAACCAAAGCATTGGGTTGCAACTAGAAGTTACAGAACTTAAAACCACTCTACAAAGACGGCTTATTGGTTTGGACATGTCTGCCGCATGAAGGAGGACATGTATCCTATAAAGGAAGCAGACCACGCGGACGCCCCAGAATTACACACCAAGAGTACATCCAAAGGATATGAAGTAAAAGAGGCAAACCCCTCGATGAGATGAAGCAGCAAAGCAGGGACCGGGAAGAGTCGTTGTGCTGGACTCAGGCTCCTCTACGCTAGCTAATGGCATAAGAAGGAGATAAAGAAGAAGAGCTATTATTCTCTCATTTACTTTTCTCTTCATTTTTTTTTTTCTCAACTTATATAGTTTTTTTTTTTTTTAAAGTAAACTAAGTCAAGGATTAAAGGAAAGGTATTGGAAAAATGCGTATATCCCATAGTTTTATAAGGTTCTCAGACATGGTAGGCAACATAAAACAATTATGAAAAATTGGTGAGGACACAACTGCAATTTTCAAGGAGTATGGAGTTGGGATGGTCATGTTGCCAGACTTTATAGGAGAAGATGATCCTTAATAGCTACAGACTGGATACCATGGGAACATAAAAGAAGGTGAGAAGATGGTGAGATGAGATAGTGCAAGAGTGGGAGACTGTTGGCCACTGTTGCCAGGAACAGGAATCTATGGGGTAAGAACCTATTGTGAGCTATCGTTTAAATTCAAGTGTTCAAATACAACATAGGAAAACTTTATTTAATTATATTTAGAAAATTATTAATTATTAATTACTGTAAACATATAATTACTGAAGTTGAGTTAATTTTTGTAAATTCTTCAAGTTTATGAAACTGACTCTCACCTCCCAAGAGAGAGAGTTTTACTTCTGTAAAGAATGTAAATAAAGCTGTTATTATCATTATTATTTTAACATACTTTTATTCTCTCATTTAGCTCATAATCTAGGAATAAGAGAAAAATAACTTATAAAACTATTTAATAGTGCACATAACAGAACTACGTTTAGCACAGAACAGCCTATAAATGATATAATAAGATTTTTAGGTATGAATATTGTATTTCATAACAATAAAAAAAGAAACATTTTGGACCCCCCAAAAAATGACAGTAGTAACAGAATAATAAATCACTTACTGTTCTAATCATCTAAATATCAAATTATTAATAGAGCTAAAGTTGTATTAGAAGGGTGATAATATTGACATATGAAAAATAAAAGAAAAAACACGAAAGCAAGTATATACCAAATTAAAAAAAAAAATCATTTTTATCCCTACTGATTAATTAATAATATATGGTTTCCACGTCCCAATGAAAAATAAAATGTTAAGAAATAATAATATGCAAAAAGATGATGAATAATAATTTTTTTCCTGACATGGCTAAGTTTTATTGGTGACTAAAATAAAAAAAATATTGATACAACTCTTAGGACTCATGACAAGTATTTGATACGATGATTGATAAGTATTGATCCTTAGCTGCAGTGAATAACGCAATGTTGACCTTAATGGAATACAAAAAAAAAAAATGTGATAAAACTATTATAAAACAAAATTTCTCTAAAGAAAATAAAATTGGATATAAAAGAATGGTTTTACATCATCCGGTACATTATGAATTACCTACCATTAGATAAATTATCTGACACTTCCAAATAAATTTATGAAGGAATATTTGTGAGACACGTATAAAATCATTCATAAGAGTGCACGAAAAATACCTTATTAGTAATTCAACAATCAAAAATATTATAAATATATGTATATATACTTTTTATTGGAAAATTATAAGGAAAACTGAATTGAGTTGACCCATGCAAGTAAATGAATTATTGATGTATGGAAAAAGGCAAGGGAAGTGGCTTTACGGATTGGAATAAGTTACAAGGGATCCCAAAAAAACATAGGGAGGAATTATGTCCGGGAGAATATAGATCGATATGTCCGGGTCCTTGGGTTCAAGGAATAGTTTGAAGAATTTAAGGACAAAATATATTTTGTTGAGGATAAGAAGATATAGAAACCAAAGAAGTATCGGTGCCATAAAGGTAGAATTAGGCGCCATTAACTCGCTGTTATACACTTACTTCTAATACAATTAATTACAATCACTTATGTTAATAATAGATTCAACAGTCGCAATTAATATCTTTACATAAGGAGATGGTTGGGGGTGCGGTCAGCAAAGATACACAAATAAACAAAACTTATTTATTTGTAACACAGTTAAATTAGATTGAGCTGGAGTGGAATTTAGAACAGATAGCACACGATGGAAGATGTAGAAGTCTGAGTTGGAGAGTTGTTGGTGGAAGATATCAACATCAAACTAACTCAAACCTACGCAAGGTTAGCAATCCTATATCCTATCCTAAGTAGAAAATCCAAATTAAAACCACAAACAGCTATCTTATTTTTAAAAAAATTCTCAGGCCACTGCTGATGTACGGCTGTGAAGTCTGGGGAGCGGCATCCTTCACGAAAAGGAAAAAATTACAATCTTTTCAAAATAAAGTCAGAAGAATTACAGTGGATGCTCCTTGGTTTATAAGAAACAGCCAATTGTATCGGAAATTACAAATAGGGACAATAGAGGATCACATCAAAAAAAGGGTTCATGAAGTTCCACTTACAGTTACCTGCAGTTACCTGTCCACTGCAGTTAACGGAGCAGTGAACTAAAATTTGGGAAACCCAACCACAGCCCGAAGACTGAAGCCCAGGCTGCTACAGTACGTCCTGTTATAAGATCTATGTTTATCAGTTCTGTTATTGTCACTCTAAAGTTGTATGTTATCTTAACTTCTTTTTTTTTTCTCTTCATCTCTTTTTTTTTCCCATTAGGAGTGAATTATTTATTTTGTTAAATAAATGTCATTGATATTTTGGTTATTTAATTGTTATTAAGTTGAAAAACCGTTGACGAAATCTAGATAGGTTGTACCTTGTGGTGTTATGACCTGTATGCAAATGGTTGTTATCAGGTCGTTGGCGCCATGTAACTGGATGCATAATGAGGTGTTGATAGTTCACCGTAGATTGACATGAAGAGAAGATGGTCGGGATTGAGGTCAGCAAAGATATACAAATAAACAAAACTTATTTATTTTTACATAATCAATAAGTTCAGATGTCGGGGGTGCGCCCATCTTCTCTTTGGACTGACAGACTGTTTTGGATTAACAGAAATTTCTTGTAGGAAAATTTTATATTCCAGGTATTCGGAAAACTCGTAATTTTCCTGGAATAATTCACCAAATACTTCGAATTGTATGTGGTTAACTTTCCGATAATATTGTAAAGATAGGTGTTAATAGTTGATCGTAGAATGATATGAACAGAAGATGGTCGGGGGGGGGGGGGGGCGGTTAGAAAAGATACACAAATATACAAAACTTATTAATTAGGTAAACATAAATAAGTTTTGTTTATTTGTGTATCTTTACTGAACGCCCTGAACCCCCTTCCCCTCCGACCATCTCTTCATATTCTACGATTAACTATAAACACCTTATTATAATATCTTTATAATATTATCGGAAAGTTTACCATATTTATTGAATTTTTCCAGGGAAATTAAGAGTTTTCTAGATACCTGGGAAATAAGATTATCCAAAATAAATTTCTGTTAATCCAAAACTGTTGGTTATCAGAGACTAGAATCAGATTGTTAACAGTATTTCAGGATAAAGCGTGAATACTATTGATCACCATCAAATGTCAATGAGGGAGAAAAGTGCAATTACTTGGATCTCATTTGGTGTATGATCGAACCGAATAAAAAATATAATGAAAATAAGATTTTCAGATGAAAGAAGGTTTAAACAGATCTGTCGATAGTTGATTATTTACACTGTTTTTGATGTTGAAGGATAGAGCCCTTTGAGTGATGTCAAAGAAATGTCGATTTCTATGAAGTGATGTTTGATTTTCCAGATGAAAACTACGGCTGAAAACTTCCTACTCACATCTACAGTTTTTTTTTTTAATTCTCTTTATTTACTTTGGTTTTTAAGTCATTTATACTTGGCTGCCCTTCTTTTCACATTATGAACAATATTATTTTATTCTTTCAATGCCAGCCTTTTGATTTTGAAGCTGTTTTCACATAAAAATAAATAGAAATATCGTTTAATAATTGAATTAATAATATTCAAATTTAAAATGAGTCATTCAACTAATGATAGGATTTACAAGGGAGTGTTCCAAAGTGGGTGCCGCAATGCTATTTTCTCAAAATATTACAAAAAAAAATGTTAAACTAAATTTTAAATAGCAGATATACAGTGCTTTCCAGCAATTACTTTTCACTATTTGTTCTTAGTTGTATACATACATAAACACTCAGGGGTAAGTTGCAACATTTAGATCGACAAGGTGCCGCGATTTTTTTTTTTATTAAAAGACATGGATATCTGCTACGAATTGAAAAGCTTGGTGGGAAAGTCCTGAGATGAATATTAGATCTATCTCCCAGTTAGCTTGATTACAGGGTATTAAATGATTAAAGCTTGCCCTGGATGGGAAAGAACAAGGGTAGTGAGAGGTATGAAAAAATTCGATAAGATGAACCACTATAGGCTTCGATAATGAATGAAGTAAAGATGAATAAATTTTCCTATTTACTTTCCTTACCACTGACAGGTGGAAGGATTTTCCTTCCCTCCCACGTGGAGGATAGAGTGGGCTCGTGGATCCTCAGGTCGAGTGTGTAAATATTGTACATAATAGTATAAATCTGATTAGTACTTATGTTTTATTGTCATATAAGTTCAAA
>NW_027106118.1:364509-397702 GCF_000696795.3 Halyomorpha halys | reverse complement strand
AACTATTTCTCATTGTCGAAGGTTTTAGTACTTCAAAGTACTATTATTCAAAGGGAATAATACTTTTTAAAATATTTATATGTCAACTGCTATTAAATCATGCTGATGACTTCATGAGCGATTCAGACTCTGGATAGTAAGGTATTTAATCCATAGAATATTATTATAATATTGAAATGTTTATATTATTATCATCATCATATTTTAGTAGAGCTACATTATTACTGAATTATTATATTATATATCCCTCACTGTTAAGATGTTGGTAGTTGACAGACATTTATTGGTGTTTATTGGAAAATAGCCAGTATTTAATGATTTATGCCCATTTTCATCGTTACTTGGTTACACTGGAATGGAGGGATTCTGCTTTTCTTTCTTTTTTTTTTTTTTTTGTACGGTATCGATCCCCAACAAGATGCTCATCGCCCGCACAATAGCTGCTGAGCAATACACGCAACACCTGTTTTCCTATTGACTGCGCCAAAACGGCTTTAACGATCCTCTTGAAAATTTTCCTTATTCTTCTCCCCAACTATTCATGTGTTGTATATCTCGGGCCTATAAGGAGAAAAAAGATACTACGAGAAGTAAATTTATTTGAACATAATTCAAAAAGTATAAATTTTAGGGAACTTGGATATCATCACTCTGAAAGTGATTTTCTACAAAACAAACTTTTTTTTTGGACTTTGGACACAAAGGTAAGTCCTGCGAAAAGGTACATCAGTATTTTTATATAACATAAAATATACCATATTACATATATCTGAATAAATAATAAAATTGTAATCAACCAAAACTTGGTTACATTTATTATTTGTAGTAATATTTCGCCTCTAAATTTGTTTTCATATTTGTTAGAGGATTCTCATAAGTTGGGAAACTTTTTTTTTTTAAATTCAGAGATTAACGTCCTTTTATTCTCCAACTTGGGGCAGGCATGACGGGTTATCCTGCAGGTTACCAAACTAATCAAGCTAGGGTGAAAAACTTGAGATTTATTCCGAGGGTCCGTTACGAAAAAGATATATAATATTTTTCTTGGTTATAGAAAAAGCTGTTGAATTCAATTGTGTAATATCTAATGCTAATTAAATAGAGAATGGACATAGAACTATAATAACACTGAAATATGCATGTTGTTTATAGCTTAAACAGAAAAGGTTGATGTAATAAAACATTGAACACAATGCACCTGGTTTCAGATATAGGGGGAGCTGGAAGATAATAGAGCAGCTAAGTTAATTAAGGACGATATTATAAGCAAATTGTAAAAATTAACTATGGGAAAATTATTTAACTTCGAGGATAATTTTTAATTAAAATTTTCAAAGGAGTCTTTAGACCACTTTATTTTTAAGGAGGGTTTTTTTCACCATAGAGAGAATTTATGTATTACCAAACTACTAATTAAATATTCATGACATAATTAAAATGGATATATATTCCAATTTTCTGAAATATTTACTATTAGTGAAATAATATCCAATGGATTAGAGGCTTTATTATCAATATTTAACTAGCCTCTTGCATAGGACAATAATACTTATAATTGTTAGGTGTTCATGAAAGATACTATATCAAACAACTTATAAAAAAAAAATATAAGATAACTATATTCTAAAATTATATATTTTTACTCACCAATGTAAATGATAATTTAAATTTTAGTACTCATAAAGTGCTTAATTTCGATATTTATGTTGAGAAAAGTTTGCATTTCTTTTTTAATTAATTGTTCTGTTTTATTCTGATTTTGTTTTAGATTTTTTAATAATATATGTAAATAATTTACCACACATCGAGTTGTAGCCAGCTCTATTTGTATGGGGGAAATCCCCAAAGAGAAATAAATAATACCATATTAACATCATCAGCATGTAATTATTTACCTATTTTATGTGATATAAAGAATTGTCTTCAAGTTTGTTAAATAAAATTATAAGCTTAACGACACCTCTAGAGAAAAGAAATCATTCCTACAATTCGAAAACAGGGTTGTGAGAATTTAAACCAAAGTGTAACGTGTTATAAACAGTGCCATACAGGAGAAAGATGAAAGTTGAAAAACTTATGGTCGATCACCTCATGGGGTGTATGAAAGCAAGCATGCAGCTTAAAAGGGTTGAGAATGTAGGAGTAGTTGGAAACAATTTATCATGTCGTAGCAGCATAATGATGAGTTCCTATCCCCAAAATGATTTATTTTTAGGTTCGATAAAATATGGAGTAATATTATTTATAAAAAATAAAATAAATCTATACCGGTACAACGCACGAAGGGTCAGGGATGCATTACTTTGTAAGAAAGTACTGTAACTAGACCTACGGTTGTACAAAGAGGTGATTTGGTCAGAATCATGCTGGACCGCCAGATTTTTAGCCAATTAAGGGTACCAACTTCATGAGGCTGGGTGGATCCCAGAGACCTGAACTCACAGAGTTGGCTCAGGGCTGCAGTGAAACAAAAAATAACTATCAATCACAGCCGGATTCGAGCCTGAATCCTTGGAGTTAGTAGCACTGTGCCTTAACACTGAGTTTCCAGCTCCCGAATATTATTTTATATTTATTAAAACTTCAAAATAGTCTCGTGAAATACGTAGGTTTTATTTGTAGGTATTATGCTGTTAAGAGAATAAAGATCTCAAAATAGGTTCAATAGAATAGGTATTATTCCATTCAGTTATTAAGATTAAGAAGAATCAAAACAAATACTAGTAAAAATATTCCTTTGTTGACGCTTCTTCAATTTGTTCCATTCAGCATTTTTTTTTTTGCGAGATTCAATTCACGGAAAAATGGTTCTTTTGGGAGAATCATCAAAGTTTCGACAGTTACTTGCATTTCAACAGGACAGAAATAAAGAAAATCGAAATGAGAGTTCACAAAAATATTATTAGAAATAGTGTTTAAAATGACAGATTGCCAAAATTGTGTCGACTTTGCTTATGAATTAAAATATTTGTTTTTTGTTCAGTTAGACATTTTGATATCAAAATTGATTTGATAAAACTAGTTTTTTATTACAATCTTATTACTAATAAAACTGATAAGCTCATTAAAAAAAATAATGTGTGATAAATTGTGTGTTTATATTTCACCTCTGTGTTGCATTGTTTAAAATTAAAGTTTAATAATCGATCGGGTTTAACAATAGCTATGTTTACACAATGCTAGGATTAGATCATAAATGCATTTGATATATTGATAAAGGAAGTTTCAACATAGCACACAGTGTTTTAATTGAATTCATATCAAGTTGTGTTTAGCTTCCAACCTGGAGGAAACGCAGATCGCATCACGATGAGAGATGAATATTACATGAGGTATGGAATCTATTTATTTTACAGTTTGAAACGCCTACCTTAGCCTTTGTTTACCTTATGAATATAAATTATAAATATAAAAACCGAACATTTTCTGTAAATATTTTAAATCAGACACCAGAAAGAACAAAAGCTATGTTTTTATTTTATTTTATTTATTTTTTTGTTCTTGAATAGGGAAGTTGAATCAACTAATTATTTTTTTATTTTTTTTCAATAAATTGATTTTCTATATTTCCACTGTTACTTAAAACCGATAAAATATGTCATACGAAGCAAATTTAACTTTGTTTGTAACATAACTTTAACTGTATTTTTTTTGTCGAATATTTCTTCCTATAAAACTGTGAATAAGGTATTTAAATGGGCTAAGGGATTTTCAGGACACTCCCTGCCTTTGTGGTCGTGGCCAACAGGTTTAACTACCGTGACGGATATTCCGAAAAGTCTTGCCCTGCAGTCAAGCACCGAACATGTGTACTTTGACTGCCTTCCTGCATAGTGGACAAAATAAAAGACAAATCTAGCAAAGTAAAATTATTAGGTAAAATAAAAAGGTTAGAAATTTTATTAAAATAAAAAAAGTACTTTAATAAAACACAAAGTATACATCTTACTATTAAAATTATTAATTTAAAAAAATAATAAATTTGCATCTAGCTTGAGAAAAAAACTTCTATCAAAATAATCTGAATTTTTTTTTAAATTATGTTTTTTTATTTTATTGGAATTAGCCTTGGACTCTTTTTGGAGAAAATTTCAAAAGTTTTAGAATAGCTTCATATTCTCTCCATTCATTTTTAGGACCAATCACTTAGATCAGTAATAAGTAAACTAATCAATAAGCACACCAATTTGGCGCATCATAGTTTAGTTTTTATGTGATACAAGCAATAATGAAGTGTTCATTTAACCACCAATTCAATAAAATAACTGACATACATAACGAAACTGAACATTTAACTATAATTAAGGAATTTTGGGTCAGTTGGTCTTAGCACTTTGGCCTTTGTGAACGTCATTTTGGACCCTGGGACATAGTGGAGGACTTAGTGTGGCCCTTTGGCTAAAAACTTTACTACTTTAAACTTCGGAATAAAACTTTTTCAGGCAAAGGGTGGCCAAATCTTTTCGGTGGTCAAATTTTATTCATCTGAGAAGGAATAAATTTATTTGATTGCATAGTAGTTTTATTTTATCATTTATCAGGCGGGGTGAGTGCGTACAGAGCCAAATGCTTAAATGGGTTTTTATGAAAAATATGTTTTTGGTTAGGAGAGCCTCCATCTATGGTAATTTGAAATAATGCCATCACATTTACATCAAATAACCGTAAACGGTAGCTCTCCTTTCAAAACAGATTTGACATAAACCCCTATTAATGCACTTGCCCCGAACATACACTTGCCTTAAGTATTTTTAGTTTCTGATATATAAATTAATGTATAGTACGTTTATGCGTCAATATAAAATTAATGAAACTAAAATTATTTTAATTTAAAATAATTTCATCGGGACCTGTTTAGTTTAGTTTTTTAGGTTTATTTCTTGAAGCAAGGTTCAATTCCTGTGGCGTAACAGTTAGGGATCGGTTCTGTGTTTGGTAGATTACTTCCTTTATATATGGGGCTTGCCTAATATAAAGGGTTAACCGATCTTTCCATGGGTTAGGGTTACAACCTGGTGTGGATAGAATATGATAAATTCAAATAAAAAGTTGTCATTGTTTTCAAATAATTAATCCTTCGAGGAAAAAAAAATGTACAACTAAAGTAACATTTCTCTGCTAGCATTATAAAACCATAATTAAATGATTGAAGCAAAGAAAATAATTCAAAAAATATGAAACTTTGAAAGATATATTTACATATATTTTCGTACAAATAAAAATAAACACAACTTTTTTAATCATTTATGTGTATGCGGAATATTGATAATTGAGGGAGTAGAAAAATAAATGGTGTTTATATAAATTAATTTAGTTCTGAAAGCTTACCAATGAGTATGGATAAGGAACTCCAATATTTTGTTGGATGAATGATAAAGGATTTAAAAAAATAAACAGTTCTAGGAATAGAATCATGGAATTTGTGGTTTGAAATCTTGCTATTAGGTCTTGGATAATAGAACGTAAGGTGAGGACATCAAGAATTTGGGTCGGTTTTTTGATCCTAAAAAATTAAACAGAAAAGCGCAAAGGAAGTATTGTTTTCGGAATGCAAATTGGAATGAGATTCTAGGATAGTTACCGAAGGCAGTTATCCAAATATATTCATATTAATTCAAATTATTTGAATCCTTTAAACTATTATTATTAGATTCCCTTTCCGAAGACATAGCGTCTTTACAAGTTTACCAAATATATATTTTTATATTATATTATTACTGTTGAAATATATATGTAATATATTAGAAAGTGGTATTGGGTAATATGATCATCAAAGCTACTCAAAGGAAGAAAGTATTTATTTACATTTAGTAGGTCCATGAATAATATAATATAATAGAATTATTCAGTGAAATCATTCAAATAGATGGGGTGCCTTAAAATATTGTTACATTATATTTGAATACCTAGTATATATGAGTATATGTATATTTGGGAGGGTGTGAAAATTATTATATATATGTATATTCGATTTATTCTTAATCTTTTGTTGGACAATCTGCCATACTTCAGAGCAGTGTGTGTTACGGTTGTATTCAATGATACTTTATGTATGTTTTAGATAAAGCGAAAATTAAATTTAAAAAATAATAAAATAAGAATATTAAAAACTAAAGTGGTCAATATAATAGTAAACTAAAATGGACAATAATAATAATAAAAAAATTATAAAACAACTAATTTAAATAATTAAAAACAAAATAAATCATCTTAAAAACATTCATACTTATTAACAATATTTTCAGCTAGAGAAGATAGCAAATTACTTTTTTTTTTTTCGTTTTGAACTGAAAGCAAAATATTTCAAATGATAAAGGAAAATCTTACACAGCGATATCTTGCGGATAAAGTTTATTTCGAGGGAATATTTCACTGATTATTTTGACGTAAGTCTTGCTTACGGATTCGATAACTTTATAGTAAGTATCAACTTCACTGATATATTTATACACTAATGGAGCGATAAAGTTGATTAATAATTGAAGTTTCCGTTCTGGGTCTGTGGTTACATTGACGGATGATATAAAATTCTGAAAAGTTTCTAACTAGTGGTTCCACTCATGGAGAGCAATACTATTTTCAGCTAAAATTGATGGCCTTTCTGGCTGAAGGAGTATTTAGATCACTAAAAATATGATTTAATAAATTTAAATAATTTAATTAATAATATCATCAAATCTAGGCATTATTAAAATGAACTGAACACATATGATTCACTAAATTTATTAGATTAATCTTAATTAGAAATGTTGAATGAATAACACTCTTTCTTGTTTTAATTATACTTTATTACATTACAATAAAAAGAACGTTTTGGAGCTGTCACCCCATCTTCAGGTTGCTGATTAACATCTATATCTAATACATATCTTACTCCTTATTAGTCTAATCGAGCTAATATCAATTATTGTCACTAAGTAAAAATTTCTTTAATAGTTAAACTATTAAATTTTATAAATAAGAGTGTTATTCATTCAACATTTCAAATTAGTTTCAGAAAAACTCTTCCAGTAGAAGATCTTACTTTAAGTAGATTAGTCTTAACTAATACACATTTTAACAAACAAGGTGTATAAACAGACCTACTAAGTGTAAGGAGGTGATTTGGTCAGAATCACCCAAGAACGTTAGATTTTTTTCTCAATTAGGATACCCAATTTATGAGGCTGGATGAAGCCCAAAGGGCTCCACAACCCACAGAATTGACTCCCGGCTACAGCAATAAATAATTATCTATCACAGCCGGATTCGAATCCGGATCCTCAGGAGTTACAAAAGTGGTACTACAGTTACCAGCAAGAGGTATTATATAAATTTTAATATATTAAAATTCCAATGTACTAAGTGATCCAGTGGTAGGTGTACGTTTAATGGCTAACTCGAGTGAATTTTAATTTATTGGGCTAATTTATATGTTCACCCAAATTTAAGCTTCGTACCTACCTAATTATAATGAAAACAAACACGATTATTCGCCAGAATATATGGTTAATTTTGGTTAGATGGATTGATTTTTGGCTACTTTTTAATTATAGTACCGCCATTCTAGAATAATAATCTATCTACTATTAAAATATATATTTATTGTTCATCCCTCCAAAAACTCATTGTTGAGGAAGAACGTGTCCTACATAAAATCCTTTTCGTAAATAAACCATCTTCTATTTACTCAAATTTCTCGTAAATTATTTCTTTTTAATGTGTGAATTATAAGGTTACTATTTAAAATGAATATCAATAGTTGTCATTAACAAAAAAATGAACATTTGTTTTAATATTAGATAAATTATTATTCTAGAGTGTCGATACTATAATTAGCAAGTACCGAATTTCGTAATGAATATGTTTTTCCCTCGGGCAACGTAGTATGTCAATCAGTTTATTTGGTTCAAAAATTCTTATGTCTTCTCTGCTGGCTACCGATGTGAGTGGGGAGGGGTTGTTGGCATAAATGTTAACCAATTCTACAATTAAGTAAGAAAAATTTTTTAAAAATAAAAATTCGATAAATAAATTAATTTTATTTGTGAATACAACAACAATAAATGAACACATAACGAAATCTAAATCGGATAACCTATTCTTGGAAATTAAGACTTAACAAAAACTTTTATAAGGAATTTATAAATAAAATCATAAAAAAGCATTTTTTCAAAACCAGAAAACGAGTATTAGACATATATTAAACAGATATAATATATTTAGAAATAATGAATCCATCTTAAATACAGACAGAAATATCATTGTCAATTTCATAGATTATGAATATAAGTTGATTTTCATAATCAGCTAAGCCCTCTACTTTTTAGTTCACAAAATATTCTTGTATATAAAAAATAAAAATTGATGGGATGACCATCTGCAATTTTTTTGTTGTAATTAGTTTCACTGAAATGTTTTGTTGAGACTAGACTGGTATTGGTGAAATAAAAAAATCGAGAACGAAAATGTATTTTACTCGATACAAAAGGAAAAGAAGTTTCCTGCGAGTTTCGTTGGACTTAAAAATAAAAATGTCCATCTACAGCTCCTAAATTATTAATATTTCTGGAAGAGAATATTTTTTTTATAAAAAAAAAAAAAAAAAAATCAACTATCTCTTTTATTATATACAATGGAGAGGAAGTTCTACTTCTGAGAAAATTTTGGAATCTTTTCTACCTCTATACAACTTTTAACTTTCTTTTATTTGTATCTTTCTTGTAGTTGTTCCCTTCATAATCGCAGAAGTGTAAAGTTACCAGCTTTCTTTTTTTTTTTTTTTTTTTATAAATATTGATTTTTAAGTTATCAGACGTATCAATTTCCATCCGAGCAAAACTAATATCTGTTTACCAATGTTTTGGAAAGTAAGGTTGAACATTAAAAGAGTCTCTGTATCTTCATTTTTGTATTTTGTAGCTTCTAATAAGCTTTATTGTAATTTAAAAAGATCAAGCGAGCTGTTGGACTACTTGCCACCGGTGTGGAGCCGACAGAAAATGAGTTTCAATCATGGGATATTGAGAACGGGGCGAAAAGGAAGATTGCCTCTGATTATTTCTAGTCATATGATCTTTCCCTCGAGATCGTACCGTCATTTTTCATCGAAATATTCCTTATAATTAAATGTTGAGTAGATAAAATAAGAAAGGTGGTATATATTATTTCATTTGGCCTCCGACGTGAAGGTTTTAACTTTATCCATTTAAGAAACAGACAGAAATTGCGTTTTAATTGTTAGTTAATAGTTCTTAGTGCAAGTCCAAATCCTTCAGTTGGTCTAGTAGGTCGAACTATACAATCTTGTCCACAGATAGGCAAGTTAACTCATACTTTTCTTCTTCCTTCTTGACAATATGGACCTGTTGTTTGTTGCTTGAAGTCGTAGTTGAGTGGACTTTATTCAATTTGTAATTCTGAATAAAGTAGATAGAAGATTACTAAAACAAAAGTTTATTGTGAAATGTTACAGAGGTAGAGTACAATAAATGAAAGTAGAAACAATAGCATTGAATATAAGTTACTTTCCAGGGTTTCAATGAATCTAACATTGTACTGTTATACGAAATTGAAATTTTCTAAAGTTACAATACAAAAAGGTAATCACTTGAAAACTATAAAGAAACATTTCTTATGACCTTATGATAGATTACATAACATCCACTAGGATTGAATAGAGGAGCAGCATATTTACTTAAATTATGAATATAATGTATATACATATATTATGATGAGGATTCGAAAATGAACAACTTTGATTTTCTTAGAAATTTCAAATTCAAATAATCGCTAGACTATTTTACATGGAATTATAAATAAATATCCAATCCTTTCCTTCAATTTTCAGTAAGTATTCGATGAAACAATATAACACTTAAGTTTGAAATATGAGGAGCGCGAGTTTTTAGCTCGTTTGGTGTTAAGAGGATAATTCGAAGAGAGGATGCTCGTTTTAAACGGACCATGAGTGTATCGTTTCAGAAAATTGAAACTGATAAAATAAGCTTCTAGTCGTATTTCTACGAATAATACCTCAAGACTTAACTAATTAGCTTAACATGTATATATTGAAAAGCTATTTAAGGAATAAAATACAGAAATAATACAGTATTATACCTTATAATACAGAAAGATATTCATATACAATTTACTATAGATCATATAAAAAAAAATTAGATAATATCTACGACTTTTCTTATTTCACCTTTGAAACATTTATTTATGAAGAATATTGGTCGATATACAACAACGTCAGAATCTAAAGGAGAGATTATAATAAAAATATATTCTAAAATAAATAAACAATTTTTCGCAGAAAATAATTACAAATTCTTATCACTTAATATATTGGTTGGAGGAGAACACTTCTTGTCATATTTACTGGGAAATCACTAATTGCCGTCAAGAACATTGCAATTCTAACGATAAATTATGTTTATTTATGGCTATCCATTATTTTGAAATTATTTTAACAGAAAAATCATCCCTCCAAATTTATTTTCTGATCTGAATTTTCCATAGCTTTTAGGCAGATTCCTAACTAAACATTTTGGCTGTCTTAGCACTTCGAGCAATTCTGTTACCGAAGCCTGAAACTCAGAACCCACCTTGGAATCGAAAACAATGCTACATCTTACCCAAATACATATAAATAACGAATCCTTTGAGTATAAAGAATGGTTGTCATGTCTTCTTGAAAATATTCCAAAACATTTTAAATATACATCGATGGTTCAAAATCAGAAAGCCTTGTCTTTCTTTACCCACGATTCAGCCCACAAATTTAAATTACATAGATTATGTTGAATCTATACCACCGAACTTTACACGATAGCATCAGTCCACTATTTCTTCCTTTCAATAACTTAAAAGACAATTGTAATAATTTCAGATTCATTGATTCTAAAATGTTTGAGGATTATATACCCATCCTAAGAATTCAGTCTTTTCTCTTAAAACTATCTGATCAAGATAAGTCCATAAATATTATAAGGGTCCTAAGCCAAATTGACATTGTTGGCAAGGTGCTTGCAGACAAACCTGCCAGAGAGGAGTTCACTACCCTGCTAGAATTGGCCACGCTGTCCTCACGCACTGGAACCCGATCAGCAAACTGCCGCCTCCAACCTTCCATTATTGCCAATCCACTCTCACCTTTAAATATATTTCTGAAGAATGCCCTAACTATTTACCAAGAATAAAACAATATAGGATTGACCCCAAATTTATCTGAAATCTCACAGATGAGGAAGCTAAACTCAAAACGGTGTTTAAATGGTTAAACCCACACCCCTCCTTTCTACATTATAGCTCTTCTTCGATTTTGTGCATGTAATCGTGTGCATAAGTGAGTATGTAGCTTTATAATTATAACAATCCACAGGCATTGATGACCAAAAGGTTTCATGCCTTTAAACAAGACCAAGCAATCCCAAGGGAAGGAACCCTGACATTAAGTGTTCTATTAAAAGTGATAAATAGTAGTTGCTTATTTTAATTTTATAAATTTTTTTATTATCATTGGAAGTTGAAAAAAGTTCATCATTTTATTTCTTTTAATTTTTACGTTTTCCGTACATTGTAATATTTGCCAGCTACTTTATTTCTGAGCAATGATTTCGTGTTTTATTTGCAATTGAGTAGAAATCACTAATGAAATAATCCATATATTATAAACCACTTCCTACTCATTATATTTAAAAATACGCTTCAACCGTGGGGGAGCAGGAGTGACTTTCAAATTAAAATGTAATTTAAATTAAATATTTGTCCAAATTATCTGAGAGAGATGATTCAGATAAATACTCCAGTTTATTTGCTTTTCCTATATTTAAATATTTGAACAAGTTTCCAAAATTAAAACCATAAACGATCTGCCACTTTTTATTTATATCTTGTTTAATCCATATTATTTGTTTTTAATTTTAGAATCAATCACAACCTAACCGAATAAAGGTTATAAAAATACGTGCTAGCTAAAATTGAATATCTTTGATATTGAAACAAAATATTTGTCATAGATTATGATCACTAAACAAGATGACAGTCTCAACCCTCTAATTTATGGGGGGGGGGGTTCATATGAGCTATCAGTTTTTCACAGGAAAGGTTAATTAATGAAACAATTTTATGAAATAGAAAAATTTGTATACAAAATATTTAGCCACATTTTCCTCAACGTGTTATCAACGTTTCAATCCCAAAACTGAAAAATTCAGCGTTTTTGTGAAAGAATAAAGTCATAAATTGCGTTTTTGATCTTAGAATAATTTTCAAAAATTTTACCTTTGAGGAAGTTGTCCGAATTATTTAACAAAGTATGGCGAATGTGGATGTGGAAGGAATAAGCAACACAGTTCGTTTAGGTTAGGATAGGACTGTCAGTCGTGAAATATGAGGTCTGGCGTTGTACTGTAGGAGTATAGGTTAACCAATTAAAAGTTATGGTTAACCAATGCAAGCTATTTTTGACACATTTTTGATAATTTAGGTCAATATCACTGCAGTACGATGTGTATATGATAGTTTAACCTCTGGGTAAAAAGGAGAAATAGATTATTACTGTCATAATACAAAGAAACCAATAATTTTGTTGGGCATAAATTTGGTTTAGGCATTCGTATTTAACCACTGACCTGACCGACGCCTGTTGTCCATTTTTTCCATCCATTTTTCATGACACGTAATTATTCTATCAAGAAAGTTTTTTTGCCTAGTAAGCATTGAAACGCATATCTCATAAGCTGCTCATTAACCACTCATTAAGTTCATGTGATAACCATAGATCTTAAGTAATTATGAAAAGATAGATATATTTATATTTTAATACTATCTTTGATTATATATATAGTATACTCCTCGTGCAAATAAGGTAGTGAAAATGTTGCTAGCTCTCAGACTATTCAATTAGAAGCGGATCTGAAAATTGTGTTTAGAAGTTTAAACACCAGTGACGCGGTGAGAGGGCTGCGCTGGGATCTCGAAGAGCCCTGCTTTACCCCTCATGCGTGGGGGAAAGTGTGGGCTAGGGGATTCTCAAGTCGAGATTGTAAATATTGTATATAATTTATTTTACTTTGTTATGTTTCCTTTATTTATTTAAATTTCTGTTTTGGGAGTTCGGTAATAGCGTGGTACTAACTCAAAGGACCCGCCTTCGAATCCGGCTAGGCAGAAAATTGTTTTCTGTTACAGTGTAGCCGTGAGTCAATACCTGTGTGTTCTAGAGCCCTCCTGGGGTCCACCCAGCCTCATAAATTGGGTACCCTTAATTGGTTAAAAATCTGGCGGTCGAGCGTGATTCTGACTAAATCACCTCCTCGCACTACCGTTTTTCTAGTAACAGTACTTCCTTATAAAGTACTGAACCCCTGACCCTTCATGAGTAAAGATTTTAATATTTCTGTTTACATAAGTTAAGTATTGGGGAAAGTCAAATGTCAAAAAAGAGAAGAAGGAATAAGATGTAACACGTGTGAACTGCTGTAACATACTAACTTTATTGGGTTCGGTACATCTCTTTATATACATGCGAACAGCTGATGTCCTCAGTCAGCTGACATAGAAGTAACAGCTGACTAAGGCTGTAACTCATACATATATACATATTTATTAATTTTTTTTTTATTGTATATTTATTTACTTGTTATTTTTTAATTTTTGATATGAATGTGTTCATTCACCACTATTACTCATTGCTCAGGCTTGTGGCAGATTGTAATATTTATTAATAAATAGAGTTCTAAAAAAGAAGTTTAAACGTTTTGTAACAACAATGGATGAAAAGTTTTCAGGGCGATTCCCGTAGTAGAATTTAATCGTTTGAAGCGTCAGAATAATTCAATAGCAGTGCATTATTCTCACAAACACAAAACGTTAGGTATGCAAAATATATATGCAAACTAGCCCGGAATAGAAAAGAGACAGTTTCTCTTTTCAATGATTATCTCATTTTAAGGTATTATTAATGGGACAAAAAATATTGAAAATTGATGTAAATGACGGAAAAATCATATTAGTTTGTCTTTATTCTAATATTCATTTTGCAAACATTCAAATTTTGACTTTTGTTTTTCTTTCCAGTTACCAATGAAACCATACGCACGTCCCACTGTGCGTTCAAGCTTACTCCATTACTTTACTTAAAATATTGAGTGACTCTAAATATCTTATTCGGATTTTTAAGCTCTAGATAGTGTACCAGTAAAAGGCTGCTCTGACAGTATTTAACCTCAGATTAATAATACTGACACTACTACTCAGGTATTACAGACATTATGTATTGTCAGAAGTAATGATGGACCTTTTAATTTTACACATTTTTTTTTTTTAAGTGAGCCTTTTAATTACGGTGTGTACGAGCGGACGATGCAACGAAACAAGCACTTGCTCTTCCAGGTCAGGGCGCGGCCATTCTGACATCCCAAAAAGTAAGTCTTCCACTGAAAAAATTAAATATCAGGTAGTTGGCAATACATGTGGAATGAAAGACCTCCAACAAAATTAAAAACTATTAAAACAATAACCAATCTACGAACCATAAACCATAAACCATTCCGATCGCAGGCCACATAGCTAGATTGAGAATAGGGCATACAAATATAACTTATTTATGTATGATCAATAAGAAACCGCCACACAAATTTCACCATTGTAATAGTACACATACAGGCAGCCACATCTTCAAGGAATGCCATTTCTATACCACGGATTTAAGTAGATGAGGAATGAGGGGCTAGGTGTATCAGTGGCCCTGAGTGGTGACCAAAAAAACACAAAATGATATTAATTTTTTTAAGAAGGAATAACCTATTCAATAAGATTCATATCCTAAATCTAAACACATTTAAATGTCACATACAAATACACTTTAAAATAATTATCTACCTCAAATTTGAAGAGTTCAGAATCTTTGATCGAAATTAAAAAAGTAAAATGATAAAAGAACAAATAAATTTTAAAAAATAGTAAAAAAAAAAATGAAGTATCAAAAGTATAGAACCAAAAATTTAGAAAAATAAAATAGGAAAAATGTGCGTTGATGACCATTGGGTTTTTCATCCTAAAGCCCCAAAGAACAATTATAACTATATTGGAAGAAGACAGTTGACCGTATGAGGTAGATTGTAGGAAGATAGTCTTCGATACCTATTCGAGGTATCGAAGTAGTAAAATAAAACTATTTATTGTTAACCAACGTTTCGACCCACTTTGCAGGGTTGTCAGATTGATACAAAAATTACAACTGGACTCAGACAACCCAGTTGTAGACTCAGACAACCCAGTTGTCATCTTTGTATCAATCTGACAGCCCTGACGAAGCCCTGCAAAGTGGGGCGATACGTTGTTTAGCAATAAATAGTTTTCTTCTACTATTTTGATACCTTTGTTGATCGCTACCCGGTCTATCTTCCTACAATAACAATTATAGTGCGTAAAAATCATGTATGTAAAAGTTGTGTCAAGTTGCATCTATAATAAAATTATATATTTTTTATTGTCTGTCATAGTGTTCAATTTGTAGATTCAATTTATTTATTTAATTTTTCAGTTGTTTTTTTTAGACAGTACTTGCATATCTTATATTATACATATCTTCTTACCTACATGATATTATATTTCATCTGTCACTGTTTTCTATTTACTACCATACAATTCCACGATTATCAATCAATTAAAATTTTGTACTATTAAATTATCAGTTATCAATTTTTTATCATTTATGATTTAATTCAATATTTTGTATGATTCTAAATTTGTTTGTATACTATTCCTTTTCAATTGTATGTTACTCTAAATGTTGTTATCTCTTTTGTTCTATAGCCCTGATGAAGACCTGAAACTCAGGTCGAAACGTCGGCATAAAATAAATAAATATGGTTTTGTTTATTTATGTTGTTCTTTGCTGACCGCACCCCCCGACAAATGTCTCCAATTAATAAAATTATCCATATGAATTCAGTGTCAATTAACTTGGAGCCGGAAATTATTTACAGAATAAAAGAAGATGTTCTTCAATTTTTCGAATTTATGAAATTTATTACAAGTTTTAAGGGATAATAGGTCAGAAAATTGGTGGTTATTATCATATATCAGCCAACTCCTTTACCTCAGATCCGCAATTCACTCCACCAATTCACGCCCCCGCCTTTTTGATCTCTATATTCCTTTTCATATGGCTGTTGCATTTGACAGATCCCTTATTAAATGTGCTACATTCTTTAGAAATTCCATCCCTCACTCTGATAGCTGCTTCTCTTATCGTATTTTAATCCTATTTTATCTTCCATCTCTCTTCTTCTCCCCAAGATTGAGGTAATATATATTTGTGAACATTCGATATGTAAAATTTTATTTAGTTATATACTTTTAATATTGACAATACTATTTTTATACTTTTTAATGGTTATACGTTTGACATTTTCTTCTATCACAAAGTGATTCATCTATAATTTTTTTTGTATCCAAGCTTCTTTTCCATCGTTTACTACTTTTTTGAGATCACAAATACCACCCTCAGATCTCACTGGAAACAATAAATACCAAACAATAAATATTACGTCACTTCTATATGAGATGGTCAATATTAGAGTAGTATATAAACTTAACTAGAAAAAAACCAAATTAGCTTCATTTGGGGATAAAGAAGGTTTTGAAATGGGAACCACAATACAAGGGGATGGAAAAATCGTCTTATTAAGCGACTCCCAAGCTACTATACAGAAACTGTCTACAGTTAACATATGTGTGGTATAAGAAGATTAATCTTCATCTTAAGAAATGTTTTGCAATGGAATGAAACCACTGTTATATTCAGGGATTCCCAAGCCGTTATACAGAAATTATGTAACTGGGATCACTTTCAACACCTTAACCCTCTCATATTGGTTAAACAGTTATAATTTTACCAACCCCCGATTCATGTACAAACGGGGGATTTATACATATTTAAATGAAGAAATTCCAACATATTTAATTTATTTTTATTTTTTTACCTTCTTATGGTTAAAAACTCATTTCTCATCTCATCTCTTGGAGGAAAACTTGAAATTGAGGGTGTTAGCGACCGGTATAAGGTCGTCGTTCCTACGCCCAAGGTTAATTCCCTCGAACAGGGAAACGACCCCAAGACTTTGACGGATGTTTAGTAAAATCAACTGAACTACAGTAAGCTATGTATTGACCCCATATTAACAAACATTAATAGTTTTAATTATTATTTTGAATCACCTCAATAGATAATGAACTGTAGCCAGGATTTAAACATTTAGTTTATATGTATGTACCCAGCTGGTCATGAATATCTTTGGCCTCACGATGTGCTTGCTAGGGGGAGCATAAACAGCCTTGAGTCAGCCACCTCATGCTGGGACGAATGGTTTTTATATTGTAGTGGCAGATTACCCAAAATTCCATAACCGGACCCTTTGGTACCAATTTGGAGGGGTCTTTCCTACCAACTCTCTGAGGTTTAATAACAGTACAAATTCAGTGCGAATAAAGTCCAGAACAAATGTTACTTCCACCGAAGCAGACCATGAATGAAACCTCTCAGTCGCTGTTAGATATCCTGGAAATCATGACATGATTCCTGATTAAGGCAAAAAGCTTTGGGTCATCACTCCTACAACTCGCCTGGATGGTGTGAGTTGCCCCCAACAGTCTGAAAAACTTAGTCGGAGAGAGAGGTGGAAAAAGCAGTGTGCCTTTAAGAGTTGTCAATTCCAGAAGGCCATCCACTCACAAACCTAGCTTAGCCTTGGTTACAATTGATTACCTATTGCAAGTGCCTTAGCCGCTTTCTATATGAAACTGCCATAACATACATAGTTGAATTGATAAAATTGATAATATAAACGAGAAATATTAACACTACAAGAGACAATAACACACTAATTTTTACTTTAACTTACCTCTACTTAAAAAAGTAGTACGGGGAAATATTATGATCTTGAACACTTTGAACCAGAGTTTTCTACAGGAACACGTGTTTTAAGGTTCTAAAAACTAAGTTTAAATAACATGGTTTATGTAAGTTTGTGTCTGTGGGTGTTCAGAAGTTGTAGGAAGCTGGTATGTACGTACATGCCTGAGATGTGATAAAATCTTTCGCGCTAAAATCGACTTACCGAAAGTTCTACTTCACGTCTTCAATTCTACACTTTACTCACTAAAATTATTTTTACTGGACTTCCGAAACTGAAGAAAATATTTTCTATTCTATTTTACATGATATTTTAAACGTACATGTTTTTTTTTTCCCTGGATAAATTAATATTTTGAGTGAAAATAATTCTGTAGGATTAGTTCAGTCGGTAATTTAAACATTTCAATTAAAAAACGATTTTTTCTCAGATCTGAGGCTCATGGGACGGTTTCGCTAGTATGTGTTAATTTGTTTTCAATATGGAGTAACCAAAAACATATCGGTCAAAATTGGTGAGGACATACCTTGCACTCTCCTTGTATAACATAACCGACCCTGAAAAATGTATGAACACTTATCATTTCATACAAGCAAATATGGACTATTTTACTAGCAATTACTCTTTTAACGAATTTAATATATGAATTCATTGTTAACAAAAAAAATAATTAATTTTATGAAATAAATAATATATGTAATCTTGAATATAAATAATATTGAATGTTGTAATTTGTATAAATATTTTTAATATCATATTGTACAATATAATTTTTAATTTATATTACTCCATAATAAACTCCCTAACCACCCAAACCCACTCGTTTCTAACCTTGCTTCCTCTTCCATTCCTGGCAATCCTCCAAGGCGCCTGAAAAGAAAATGGCCTCGTGACCTTATATTGTAAACTGTTTTTAGAGTTCTACTACTGGGTAGTTTCTCTACATCCTGTATCATATCATTATGTCATTATGATCAAATTTACTGGTTGTATTTTTTTATACAATTGTAAATATCAACAAATAAATAAAAAAAAAATTTATATTATTATGTCCTAATTTGATGTTTATAACCTATAATTAACTATGAAAGACGGAAAACCATTAATAATATTTTTTTTAAATGATTCTTAAATATAACCTAATTTCTTGGGAACGCATTTTAGGATATTTATATGTTTGTTCATTTCAGTTTTCAAACCCTTTTACCTCGGAATAATGGATGGAAGTTTGTTTCAGTGGTTTTTAGGTGCTTTAAATGACTAATACAGGGAGCTTTAACTTTCTGAGTTCATTACTCTACCTTTAGTATAAACTAACTAAGATTAACGGTTTGGGTTAAATAGCTTATAAATGTACGAGGATACAGGTTGTTAATCCTAAGTAGTATTAAAATAGGTGATAGGAAACCTCAATAGCAACCAAAATATCAATATGTACTTAGGTCAGATAATTGAAATTTTGCCTTTTTTTTTGTATATATATTTTTTTTTATGAAATTCATGTTTGTCGCTGAATAGGAAACTAATATATATATAACTTGAAATTTTTTCTAACGCCGATGTCATCTTGCTGCCCAATATAAACAGGATTTTTTCAAATGCTCATTGGCAAATTTTTTATTTCATCTGTTTTTATAACGAAAGGAGAGATTTCCTCAATATGGTATTCAGTTGGGGATGTCTCTCCTACTGTAATTAAAAGGAGAAAAAAAATTAAAAAGATGAATATGGTGATAGACACCGATTGCTATTCTTCCAATATACGGAAGAAAAACTATTATTATGAGATATATGAGGGTTATAGTGCTATATCATTTATATTATAATTTGTAATATAAATATAAATTGCTACATTTTTGTAACTGGGTTCAAAACTACTTTATATGTTAGAAATTATATGTATATTTAAGAAAAAAATTGCATGTAAATCGGTCCAGTGTATTGTGCATTGTTGGTATAAAAATCGAGAATAATTTTATCAGAAGAAATGTATTTCACCAAATTCTAATACACACTAAAAACATTTTCCAGTCATCAATAGCGTATTCAAAATTTTCAAAAAAATTAAAATTAAGAATATAATAAAAGTATCAAATATTTGTTTTTCAATGCAATAGTGCAGGGAAGATATATATGATGTTACCCCCACATAACTGAAATATTCCATAATAGAAGAGGATGATATAAATATGAATCCTTAGGGAAATAACAGAAAAACGTGAATCCTGGAGGAAAATATTCCTTAAGGATGAAGGTAACGAGTCTTCATGGTATGAAAATATCGGTAAAAATGGAGATATTAAAATAGTTTATATAATTGTCAATTAAGAATTAAAAGAAAAATCGAAATTACGTTTTATTGAAAAATAAAAATTTGAACTAGTCAAATTTGAAGAGGCAGAGCAGTTCGCTATTTAACGAAAAAAAAACTTTTTTAGCAATAAAGTATATACATTTTAGCTTGATATTATAATAAAGTACATATAACTTTAATTATTACATTATGACTATAGCAATATTATAAAGATAGTAATAATTGTGAAATATAATATATTGTATGGGTCAATGTTGCGAGGGATGCCACTTCTGGTCAACAGTGTGTTTTCCGTGTTCTAGGATATAACCACAACAATTTCTATCATTACAGCTTTGTATCTTGTATCGTTTGTATCTTGTTATTTTCAAGCAACCAACGCACCTCATACAACAGGATAAAAAGTTTTGAATTAACGGTCAAACTCAACGAAACGATGAAACGGGTCAGACGATCTATTAGCTAAATTCTGATGACATACCGAACAATTTGCACCAAAATCTTAAATGTGACTCAAACTTTTAAGCGTATAAAACCCAACCTGTGCAGAAGCTTGTAGAGATTGAGTTTATTCTTAGACCTAATTTTATTTAGTGATAAAGTAAATCTTCATTCAAATGGTCACGTAAACAAGCAATACTGTCATTACTGGTCCAAGGTGTTGAACGCGGAGGTGGTGGACACAAATAAAATGTTTTCACTGTTCTTACTGTTTTATTAGTTACAGTTAAATAATATAAAACGTTCTTACTATAGTAAGAACAAGGAACAAAAACACATAACAAAGGCTTAGTGGCAACTACCAACTGGCAATTATATAACTTACCGTTACAAACGGCATGTGATCAACAATCGATATATAGTTTGCCACAGAGCAACATGTATACAATAAAAAAAGAATATTTACGTCTCGCTTCTACACAAGGAAAACTGTTAGCAAAACTTATGCCAGTCCAAAAGTTATTTCTGGGCTGCCAACACAATAATTTTTAGGTTATTATTTTAAGAGACAGAGATCTAATTATAAACCCGGATCGTTTCGGAAAGCTGATAAGGAATTTTAAATAATTGTTTTACAAAACTGGACTTTTAGCGAATAAAACGGAAAAGACTTCCTAAAAGGGGGAAATCTTTCGTCTATAGGAGGCCGAAAGAATAATTAGCGACTAATTCATGATTTTAAGTAGGACAAAACATAAATTAGTTATTTAGCCACTTGAAAGACCCTTCAAATGGTTTTAAAAAGATAAATTCATTTTATTTGTGAAGAAGTCTTTGTTCAGTTTACTCTTCTGCTATTTAAAATTAAATAACTTAAAAATTTTTGTTTTTGTTTCCGCTGAGTATTTAACATAAAACTGACGTACATAATAAAAAATTAACTTGAATTCCTTCAATTGTACTAAATCAAAGATACATTCAACTGTTTTCTACTTCTTCAATTTTTTATTACTGAGAACGTTTAGAGCTAACACCATTTCATCTACACCCTGCTGTAATATATAATTCACATTTAAAAATTATGCATATAATTAATTATATTTAAGGTAGTTTTAAATACAGTAACAGTAAACATGATTATGGGATAAAAATAAATTTCTATTAAATGGTTATAGTGCAGTATCAATTATACTATACTTTTTTTTATTTATTGCTATTTCCATGGTTAGGGAGTTTATGATGGAAGGAATGATATCTGGTTCGGGCTAGTTAGGTTTCATATGGAACATTAAGGTCTTTATGTATGAGTTTATTTGGAACAAAGAAAGGTGCATTGAGGATTTTACGAAGGGTTTTGGATTGTAAGGATTGGATGCGAAAGAAATTTGAAGGTATAGTGGAGTCCTAAAGCTCAACTCCGTATGATGAGTCTTTTGTAATGAATTGAAAGTTTAGACCGTTTGTCCAGTAAGTGCTGTAAAATTCGAAATTGACGTACAGTTTCCTGTCTTTTCTGTCTTGTGTGAGGATTCCAGGTTAGTCATTTTTCCAGATTTATAGAAGGTAGTGGATCTGTTCCACAGGGGTAAGAGCAACATTGTTAAAGGAAACAGTAGGGCAGTCTACTATAATTTATATTATAAATATGAACTGATACATTTTATAAACCATAACCATTCATTTAAATAATTCGTCAAATATTTAAATTATTGTAATCTAAGTCAATGCATTTTTTGGCTAAATATCTTTATTTTAGATGACTATAATTTAAATATATGACGGTGAGAAAAAAGAAGGAAAAAAACAAAACCGAAACATCATCAGCTGACATGTTAAGAAATAAAACGATAAATAAAAATATGTAGAAATTTATTCTTGCAACCCTAATTAATAATATACTAACGATTTAATAATACAAGTAAATAGCATTTGGTACTCACTTCTATCCATGACATCTAGTTCATGACGTGGCAAATCTAATACCGGGACAGTTCTCCATTCGTTTTCATTACCCGCCGCTATATGCTTTCACGCCAACTCCGAGAGGGCTCTTCTATGATTTACGTTGAGTTCTGCTCCTGCGGGCCTTCTCACAGTTTCTCTACAAATTGCCAGTCTCAGCCGTTAGGGAGCCTTTGAGTGGCATCAGAACTAGTTGAAAATTGATTCAATGCTAATTTAGCTCGTAGAACTGAATTGATTAAATTCAATAATAAATTTATGGGTTGGTCTTTTGTCATAAGAAAAAATAAACCACTCGTAACAAACAGGGCAGAGAGGCAACTTCTCAGAATTGATTTTATAATATTTTATTATCGCAACACAAAAATAGGAATACAAGAATTCGATAAGTGGGTTCAACTTGATTACAATTCTTAATATTTAATATATATTTATATATAGATGAAAATTGAAATTTGCTCCGAACAAGTCAATTCAGTATCTAAAAAAATAAAGAGAAAATTTAATTGGGGATGAATATAAATTTCATATTTACAATTAGAGAGAAATGGTTCATTTAGCAAGCAGTGCTGCTAAAAAAAACTGGGTTGCTACAAGTACACATCATACTAATCAGTCATAGGATAAAATATACATACTAACGTAAGTAATTCATAAAGTTTATATTTTACTTTTTCATCATAGCTATACATTGTTGTTTTTCCTTTTTTCATTAATAACTAAGTTACATTTCCTGTATTTTTTTTTGTTCTTTTGTCATTTTCCCCCTTATTCTTCTTCTTCATCTTCCTTTTCTCATTGTTCGCTTTCAGACTCAACTCAAATATTCTGTGTATTATACAAATTTAATGTAGATTTATGAGCTCATCAAATTTTAAAAATTTCGATACGTACATATAATATATATATATATATTTAAAAAAATGAGAAAGCGAAATTCTGAATTGATGAAAATATAGAAAGTACTTAGTTAATATAGAAAATAGTAGTGGTAGTAGTAAAGTTAAAATCTAATGCATAACTTAGAAAAAAAAATAAGTTTAAAAAAGTTTAAATTTTAATAATTTTAAAAAGAAAGCTCAATTTAGCCAAAATAAATCAATCAAATGTATTTACAGGATAAATTACTCTGATGAATGGCCTTCATATAATATATAAAACTAGGACAGTGAAGCAGGGGTGCGCATACGATAAACATGACGCATACGAAGATGGCGCGACAGGCAATTTGATGGCGCTCAGTTTTATTTTTAAATCGTGAGTTTTTACAGGGTTTTGATCGGCCTACACAAGATCCGTAAATCTCTACCCCCCCTACATACTTTCTTTTTTATCTCTCGGACAGATTATTTAAAGTAAAACAACAACAGTGCATATTTATCCCTCTTTTCTTAGTCTGCTGGTGTACCGCAGGGTAGTATCCTTTATACGGTTTTTATAGCTGACCTCCCAACCCATCCTAACACTAACCTCACCACCGCATGCCGATGACACATGTCTTTTATAAGATAAGTATGAGCCCTTTATTGTATACCAAACCCTCCAATACAACATCACCACCCTTGAAGAACGGTGTCAAAACTGGAGGATTAAAATAAATCCCACCGAATCACCAAGTCCATGACTTCCTACCTCACGGTATCCTTTAATAATACTCCAATTATTCCTGTCGAACAGATCCATTACTCATACAAGACTGAAAATCCTTCCTAACCACATAAACCCTCTTTTTTTAACCTGGCTTCTTCTTCATTGCCTGATGATCCTCCAAGGCGTTTGTAATGAAGACCTCGAGATTAACCCCTCCAGAAATTTGATTGGAGTTCTATCGATGAGTAAATTCTCTAAAGGACTGTATCATGCCATCAAATTTACTTATTGTTTTTATTTTTAGGACAGTTGTATCAATATATAAATATTTAAAAAATCGTGAGTTTTAACTTCAGTGCCAAAATTATACTGTTTGAATGTCATATGCATGAAAGGAATAAACCATCGTGGTGTTCTGTTCGAAGCTGCTTATGCATTTTTTTTAATTTCACGTATTAGACGTGTACAGTTGTGATATATTTGTTATTTTTTAACATCCTTTTAAAATTCTGCATTTTTTTTTTTCGAAAGTTGATTTCACCAAACGGAATCACTGACAGTTGTGGTACCATAGCGAAGTAATCAACCTCTCGCACAAGAGCTTATTTCTGACTGTTGTTGATTGATACTGATGTAAATCGATCAATATAACATTGTGATTATTACTTTATATATAATCTTTTCGCTTTCTTGACACTGGTTATCATTGTTTAAATAAAATCAATTGTATCCAAATTAAAGTCTCAAAATAAACTTTATTTTCTCAATAGTCCAACGTTTCGGCCATTTCAGCCATTCTCAAGGACAATCCTAAAAACCAATTCCAACCAACACTCACATAAATTATTCAAAAAATTATTTGCAGGCTACTCTAGGCAGTTCAATAATTTCAGTCAAAATTACCCTATTTTTTCACTATTTCATTAATATTAAACTTTTAATTATACTCAGTTCAACTCTATTACACCTTGCTATCATAACAATATTTTTTGACAAATTGATAAATTGGTTTTTGGGATTGTCCTTAAAGATGGACGAATGGGCCGAAATTTAGGCTTTTTGAGAAAATAAGGAATGTCTTGAGCCTTTAATTTGGATACAATTGATTTTATTTAAATAATTGTGATTATGTTATTCCTTTTTTTTCTTTGGAGAATGAGAACCTATCATTTTCCCTGTTTTTCTATAACCATGAAAGCAGTAAGGTGTCACAATGGAAATTGAGTTATATGGCACATTTGAGTCATTAAAAAGATTGGTGCCTGGTTTGCAAAAGCTAGGCCACTCCTGTCATGAAGCGGTAGGTGATTCTTTTACGATGGTGGAAGGAATCCGGCGTGTGACGATGAACTTTAACTGGAAGCGGAGTAGGAAATTTCTAAAGATATAGGTTAATATGCAAAATGTTAGCTTTCCCTATACGTACGAGTGTATGCTCACAAAAGCTGGCGTAAGATGACTGGGGGGGGAGCAGTTTCATTTCCACTGAGAAAATGAAAGGACTAATTAACCAAGAATGTCAGCAAAATTCATTCAATTACATATTCATCGAAATTAAATGGAAATCAGCTTAATATGAAAGTTTCTCAAGACATTTAGGGACGAAGTTCTTACTAGCAAAACAGTGCCGTTGACTTACAAGGCCCTTGGCGTGTATTATGTATACTAGTTGATGTAAATATACACTTGTTTCACCAAGAGTAAGTGTGTTTTAATTTAATGAAACGGATTATAAGTTTCACTTACCTATACATGAAATATATAGTAAAGGGAAGTATTAAAATCGTACAATATTTTGAATCCCGAGTTTCAACCGAAATACACGTTTTAAGATCAACTTAGAACAAATAACCAAATAGCCAAGACTAATAATATGTCTGTGTTTCTTTGTTCGTGTGAGTGAGTTTCTATGAACAGTAAAAAACGAAACGAGGTATCGATATAAAATTATGTATTTAAGATAGTTATATGCCTTGGATGTTAAAATTTTTGGATTCATGTATTCAAACAAATTCATATTTTACGATCTCATAAGTCTAAATAACCAAATCTCCAACAATATTCTGTTTTTTGAAAAACCAAAAAAAAAAAATAAAGAAGAAAAATAAAGCTTTTTCGCTAAATTCGACTTATGGGAAGTGCTTTTTGATTGTGATTACGTAACAAGAGTCATAATTGATTTTACACTTATTTAACATTTTCTACAAAACGGTTCAAACTATTTTGATTTATCTGGCTATACTAATTTAAAATTTGTCTCTGTTTGTTAGCCGAAATAAAAACTATACAAATATGAACCATGGAAGACTTCGATGACTTCGTTTTTTTTTTTTTTCGGTTGGCTCTACAGGCGTTGTTGATCTTTGGCCGCCCGAACTAGCATTTACCACACCTGCTATCTTGGGCTACTGTTTTCCAGTTTCTGCATGTAGTTATTTCACATCTTCGTTGATTCTGTCCCTCCATCTGGTTTTTGACTTCCTACGTGGTCTATTTCCTACTTTACTGCCATTATTTGTATAGTGGGGTCCTAATTGATTGCTTCGAGCCACATGATGCGCATAACACCTGTTAAAAGTTGGAATGCAGAAGTAGGCAAAACGACCAGTACGATGATAACTTTCACTTAGCATTCTGGAGGGCAAAAATTTTTTTAATTATTATTTTGTTACTCTAATCATATATATTATACATTATCTATATATTATAATATTATGTTACAATACGTATTTGAGGGTTTCTCGAAGTACAATTAACGAATAGCAACTTTGTTCCTTCAAAGAATATAACAGTTTAATAAAATGTGATACGGCTTTGTTATTTGAACATATGATTGCAACCGAGAGAGATGGGACCCGCTCGACTGTCTCCGATTTTCCAATTTCAAAACTTCTGTCTCTGTTTCCCCTTTAATTATTTATCAATTTCTTTCATACTACTAATATATCTTTGATGCGAGGTCATAAGGACTTAAGTCGAAAATATTAATATTTCAGGAGAGCAAAAACGAAGTTCAAAACATTACGTAAAATCTAATTGTTGATATTTTAGTAATTAATATTTTTATAAAACAATATAGTAGTAAGTCTATATGAAGCATAAAGACCTTATTACCAACTAGTAGCTCTGATACTATAAGGTGCTATAATACGATATAATCTTTAAATGCTCAAAAAATGACTTAAGCCCTTATGACCGCGCATCAAAGATATATAATAGTTATTTATACTACTAATAATGAATAATGGTTAATAATTTTAAATAAACAAAATTAAAGATATTTTGGAAGCCTTTATAAGAATTCGTCATTTGAACTCTCCCAAACTATTTCAATGAGTATAATACTTAGCTAATATTAAAGACCACTCGATTTTACATTGATACACAGAGTTAATTAAACATCATTTTTGCCGTTTTTGAGGAGAACGAAAAAAAAATGCGTGAAATAGATTATAAAAAATATTGATTCCGTTTGGTCACTTTTGGCGTAAAAGTTGCAGTAAAATCCCGGGTACATGTAAGTCTTAAATATGTAATTTCAGTTTTGTATGACTTTTCGTTTTTGAGCTAGGTTCTCTCTTTAACAGACCACTTTTCGAGAATTGGTTGTTTGGACTCGGGGGACCTCAGAATTGTATTTCCATCAAAACTTGAATTCAAAACTTTACAGGATTGCAATATATATTTTATAGATAGATAAGTCAAAGGTTTTTGATTCACTAGAGTTATCATATTGATCAGAATTTTACTGTTCCATTCAACATTTTTCAAGCATTTTTTCAAACATTTTTCAAGTCTTGAATTAAGTGCAAGCATATAGGACATATAAGGGGCGGGGACAAAGGTCAGAGTAATCAGTTAATAGTATTACATAGTGGAAGAAATAGAACGTCAAATATAAAGGAATAGCCCGGTCATAAGTTTTTGTAACTAAAATTCCTGGATAAAAAGTACTTAGAAAAAATAGTTTATATATTTTTATATAAAAAAAAGTTTAAAATAGTTTATACTCCAATAGTAACTCATAAGAAAAATGTTCTCTAATAATTAAATCTCATAATTTTTTTGTCAAATGAGACCTCATTATTACGCGCACTTATTTAAAACTTCAACATTATAGAAAAAATAGAGGTGCTTATAAAGATAAGACACTAACAATGGCGATCATATCCATTTTTATTACTTATGCGACCCTCAATCGAAAGTGAAAATGGAGATGTTACTTTATTTTGTAGAAAAAGTACTATACATTTCACCAAGAAATATTGCTATAGCATTTACCATTATTAAACCAATACATATTACTTTACCACCTATTTCTTATCTCCGGTCGTTTGGAAAATAAAGTGGTAAAAAAAAAAAAAAATTAACGATTTATTTCCACCTAGAATGGTTATAGGGCTCAACGTGCGGTGCCTAAATCGGCTAAAAGTTTTTCTTTAGAAACTTCTTATTGACTTACGCCCTTTCCTTTCTTCATAGGAAATAGCGGCCCAGCACTTGGGGTAAAATCGTTTTTACCTTCCTCCAGCTGATTTCGAATGATGTCAAGTTCTCTAGTGTTTGACACAAATTCCTTCATTTCAAATATTCTGCGCAATACTTTATTTTCAAAAATCTTAAAATAATGATTTTAATTTAACGTGAACGGCCGTGTTTCCTATTCGTCAAGAACGAATTTAGATAAGTAATTTTTGCGAATAATAAGTATAACCCTAATTCAACTCCCCATTAAGAATTTCGTGTTTATTTTTAATTTCAAAAATTAGAATTTCTTTGATTATTTTCTTTCATTAATATGAAGGAAATATTTTTGAATATTATCATAAATAATTATTTAACATTATGATATAAATATTATCATAATATAATGGACCTGATGGTCGTACGGGCTGGTGCGTAAGTACCAAAGCGCCTGCTTCGGAACGTTGTAGGTTCGATTCATAGTGATTTAAGTTCCCAGTTATTATTCTAATATAATAGACAATAATATTTCTAATAATAATTGTAATAGTTAATTAGTTGATTTAATTATTTTTAACAATAATACTTTAACAATAGTCACTTTCGTTAGTATTGGGCGTCTACTCCAAGGTAACCGCCAGGGATTGGCAAAATGACCACCAGATACCAATAACAATTGTCATGATGTAAATATTATTATGTAAAATTATTTATTATGATATAATTATTATATGATATAAATATCATTATCAATATAATTTTCATCGAAATATGAAACTGACATATCATCGGTTTGGAAAAATACAGTAACAAATGAAAATAATTCATTTTTATGTTTTCACAATGATACTGTAGTACAAATAAAAGTTGTAATTCCTACTGCGCCTGCTAGATGGGCCAGTAAGAAGTTCAACTTGTAACTCTCTTCCACACAAAAATATAGACAAGTTGCAGTTTCATTGTGGAAACATAAAAATCAATTATTATGAGTTGTGACAATCTTCTTCCAAATTGACGATATGCGAATCAGTATAGCGGCGCATACTATAAGGAATTTTGATAAATTACAGAAAAAAGTTATAGTAATTAATTGAAATTGAACTGCATCCGCAAAATATGATTTATGATGCATTTCTTTGTATCATTTTACGGTTACCGCCGGATTTTCTTACTTATATGTTCCATATGAAATTTAGTAAATTACAAAAAAAAAGGTTATAGTAATTTATTGAAATTGTACTGTACACAGCACAGAGAAAGAAATTTATTCAATCATGGTGCCCAAATACATCGGGTTGCTACATTACACAGCATACTGATCAATCCGTGATCGGACATTATAAATTACATTTTTTTTATATGATACAATATAATAGAAAAATAACATTTTTTTTCCCCCACATAATTATTTTACAATTAATATCAGTCTACAAACTAAATACAAGCTTTTCAATTTATTCCTTTTTTTTTTCTTTCCCCTCCATTTTACAACCCTTATTTCATTTTATCAACAAATTCCCCTATATAACAAATATTAGAATATAAAAATATAAAAAAAAATACGAAATATAAAATACGGTTCTCGGTAACTTGAACCCTAATTTAATTTCTTTTCACACTTTTTAAAGCGACCACAAGGTTTTCATATTTCTATGTCTACTTCAAACGTAACGTATTTTACAATAATCTCATATATCATCACCCAAGCTAGGGCTCAATACCGATTTTTTGTTCGAAAAATACAGTTCTACCACACTCGAATTCAATGTATAGGGTAATATTGGATTTCAAAATGCACGGAGCAGGAGCAAATTGCAATCGTAATTTTTTTTTTTTTGTGGAGGGATCAACAATAAATAAAAGGGTTCAACGGGCATACGTTTTCGACAAAGACCAACCCAGTAGAAACTACTGGACTCAGTTTTAAAACCATAAAATTAATTTTTTTCGACGTGAAACTGCCGTTGTGCAAAAACCTCTAAATTGTTTAAATCTTTTGTAATTATCATAAATTCCTATCTTATTCAGGATGGAATGCATTTTTTTAAAAATATTAATAATATTTTCAGGTGTAAAAATATAAATCTTAATTTTTCCATTATTAAAATAACGTTTTCCTACAAATAAAATATTATTTTGATTCAGATTAGTTAATTTGATTAATGCTCTCGGCATATTTAGGTTACACCTTCGAAGAAGATCCCTGACTTCGTAGGTCCATAAAACTTTTAAAGTTTGTTTGTACACTTTTTTGGGAATATAGTGTCATCAAAATGATCAATAAAGCTCATTTTTCTGGTCTATCAATAATGGAAAAAAACATTTTTTTCCAATATTACATTGGAAGTGGCCGCAGAAATTTAGAAAAAAATATTTCAAGAAAAATCCTACATTTGAAAAACTACAATTTTTACACTTTCGCTGGTATTGACTTGGCCGAAATATTTTTTTTTTTATAGTATAAAACGAAATAACTACAACCAGCAAAAACACACTTTTTCTCATTCCCGAAATAATGACTGTAAGATTAGGTCTAAGGCTTACAAATAATGTTTGATGGGAAAACCAATTACATTGAATTTGGGTATTGGTTTTTGAGTGTAAGAAACCACACTTATTAATAAGATAAGACACATTTCATTTTGGAAGGTTTTGTCACACATCAAATGTCGTTGCTTAGGCTTTTAGATTATTAAAAAATTTGTTTAATGATTCACAACATTATTTATTGATAAATATTACAATTTTCCATAATTGTAGGGCAATAGCTAATAGGGATGACTTATCACATTCATATTAACATTAAAATAAATAAATAAAATAAAAAACATTACATAAAAATAAATAAAATCTCTCTCAAATTATATATAAAGAGAAGAGAAAAAAGTGAACATAATAAAACTATGTACGTGAAGAGAGAAAAACATTATAATTAGAAGAAAAATACATAAATAAAAAAAAATAATCAATAGTCACATTTATAATTTTCAATTTTCTTGGTTTTAAATATCGCCATAGTGGTGATAAAGTTCTCATCAGGGATCTATATTCCACTCTTATTAAGTGAGAGAACTATGATCTAAGGATCCTGATATTCTCCACCAACACATAGCTGGTAATATACAAACGGAAAACCAATTATTTTAATGAACCAAGTCCACTGGCTTCCTGGGGTATTCTACAGGTCAGATCGCTGGATTTCCAGCCATTTTAGAACCAACTAACTTACAGGCCTTTACGATTTTCTTTCTTTAATCCTCTAGTGGATTGATACAGATCATTATTGTATTAGATCTAAATCTATCTTTCTGTAGTTTTTTAAACATTCTTCGAGTGACCCGCTCAACAGATCTTTAAATTTGATGGTTAATAAGAAAAATCTGATTCAAACCATTTGTTAATACGAGTGAGTGTAATGGTAATAAACCGATCACTTGTACCGATTGGATTTTACCCAGTCATAATTGAATTTTATTTTATTTTTGTATTTGTAGAATAAATATCGACATTCAAAATGTGGTTAGAATAGATTTTTATCGAAATTCTTTCTTACTAAGCAAGTTTGAATTTTTAATTCACAATAATTACAAACTCAAATTTCGACTACTAAGATTAATGAAATAAAAAAAATTAATTTTGATAACATAATTTTCTAAAGGTTTAACTTGAGGTAGTATTCGATATATATTTAAATTTTTAAAATAAATGGAATTAATGTATTATTAAAATAGTCCAGTATATTCATTATTTTAAATAGCAGTAAATAACTCACTGCCAGCAGTCAAAATTGTGTAGCAAAAACAGAATTTTTTGAAGTTTTCATTTCAAGTTTAAATTAGTTTATATTTATTAGGGAGCTATCCTGGAAAAATCAATTATATTTTTAAATTTTTGTATATTGGCGAAATGTTTGCGTTTCTGATAAATTAGTTTTTTTATCTTTTCAGGAAAATGTGTCAGTGAGTAGAAGTGTTTCTATTTCCTGTTGTATCAATTTCCCTAGAGGTTTGGTGAATCAAACCTATAAATTATAATTATTGTCTCAATTAAAGAAGTTGAAGTGCAGTCGTCTGATAAAGAAGTGAAATAAATTTAATAAGCTCATTCAATAGGAAAAGCAAAGGACAATCGCGCGATTTTAATATCGTTTTGTTTTCTATTTCTAATACACTTAAGTCGAAAAAAACAAACAGAAAAAATAATAATAATAAAACCAAAAGACCATACTAATACGCAGTGTTCTTTTTTCTTTTCCGGTTAGTGGCCAAGTGGCGAAAAACACTGACCTCTTCTCTTTTCACAATGCCTGAAATGTCAAGGCCCTCGAGAGAGATGAAGTGGTTCGGGAAATGACGATGGCTCTCCAAGAACTTTGGACGAATATATGAGAAAGATATGCTGAGCATGTAACGAAAAAAAATGTTCGGTTTAGTGCTATTTTATTATATTATAAATTATATTTTATTTTAATTATAAATAGTATAGCGGCGCATACTATAAGGAATTTTGATAAATT
>NW_027106118.1:362153-364324 GCF_000696795.3 Halyomorpha halys | reverse complement strand
TTTATTTATATTATATAATAATTGTACTATAAATTAGTATTACTACGATATCAAAATATTTCATAATACAACCGTAAACTTAAGGTTGATTTTGAATTTATTATTTGACTGCTCAGTGTTACAGATAAAATAAATAAAAAAAGTATAAAATTCATTAGGGGGGTACACATGTCCACCTAACCGACCGTTTTAAGCTGTTTAATAAACTTACTCAAATTGTATAACTGTAATTTATATCTATACTGAAGTTCAAATTGTATTTTGTATTTAAAATATGGCGTAAGTAGGAAAAACAAAATTTTCAAGTCTTTATCTTATATTTTTAAGTCTCAACATTTTTCTTATTCCACCTTAAATGCAAAATAAAATATTACACGGTGATCACTAAAACTTTTTTTAAAATATGATTGAGAGATTAACAATTTTTTGTTCCATAATTAATATAATAATGTATAATATAATCAATAAAGATATTTAAAAATATAAAAAAGATTTAATTGTTGGGATGCTCATAATATTTTATAAGAAAAATATTAAAAAATCAAGCTTGGAAATAATAGAAAGAATGCCTTCTTTCCCTCATAGTTGTAATTTAACACTTGTCGGCTCTTTGACAAAATAAATCTAATATAAAAGAGGCTTAAGTAATAAACTGGTTATTTCACGAAATTGGGAGGCTTTAGAGTTAATAGCATTTTTTTAACTAGCTCTCAGGCCTCAGGACCACAAGGGTATTTATTCCCTTTGAAATATTTAAAACCTACGAATGTCTGACCTTTTATTCAGAGGGGTTTTTAATTAAATTACAAAGCTTAGAGTGAATAATAACTGAATAATTAAAAAAAAATACTTTTGACATTCTGGCGTATTTTATATTTATTTACATATTATTTCAGTCTATTAAATGTCTGTGTTGAAATAGTTATACTGAATCGAATAAGTACCGTATGTTCAACATTATTTCTATCGAAGATGTCAAAAAACATTTTGGTTTTATATTTTTTAATATAGTTTAACGTTCTATTTAAATTAACTTCCTATAATGGCATAATTTTACTCTAGATCCTCCTATATCCTAAAATATGCATATGGTATACCAATTTACACCTGTCCTTTGTCAAATAAAGGATTTATTAAAGGAGATAATAATCATGTTAAATGTATGTTAATATATTAATATAGTGTGTATTCATAGTACATTGCACACCACTAACAAAGGTTAGAGAGACCTCATTTCAGTTCTAACGGATATTAGTGGTGTACTCAGTACTTCTATGTTCAGTTGTCATTTGCAATACTGCATTGTAGAATACATTATTGCAGGATAAACTCTAAAATGAATCGAGTTGAGCAGATTCGTATTACGATTTACGATTAATATTATTTTTATTTTTACTTCCACGTACCTATATATATAATATGTAGTAAGGGAGAGTATTGTGATCGTTAAAAATTTCAAATTCGATTTTCCGACGGAAACAATCGTTTAAAGGTCCCCTCAATCGAAATGACCAAGTTTCGCAAAATGATCTGTGTTTGTAATAACTTGTATTGTACATAACTCATACAGATCACAAACGAAAATTTGTAGGGGGAAAGTATATCTTCCGCTAAAGTACCTTTACTTTTGTTAGAAACAAGTATTTTTATTTGAAAAAAACTATTTATAAACGAAATTCCTAAGTACATTTCCTGGTAAAGTAGCCACTACATGTTGTGTGGCTAGTATTTCCTTATTTATTGGTTTTCTAATAAATCACTTCTTCTACCTCCTGGGTAGGAGAGCTAAGTAAATAGAGCTACGAGAACAAACACGTTGAAGGGTAGTCAGTTTATTATAGCTCACGAGAAAAAATGTTCAAATTCATTTAATACTTCTGTAAGGTAATAGAGACTATTTAAATTAATACTATAAAAAAATATCATTCATTAAATAAATTTGTAATTTGTAATAAATAGCTTGGTGTGTACCAGGTGAGCCACTTTATAGATTTTACACTTTCTTTTTAATTTCCCCAAAACCTGGCTATATCAATATACAATTTAATTTCCTTAAATGTCGGCTACGTCTTATCCTGATTGATTTTATTTGACCGAGCTTAAATGACATATTTTAAAAAAAAAACTTCCTCTAAAGTACCTTCAATATTTAATAAATAAATATATATAAA
>NW_027106118.1:360848-362078 GCF_000696795.3 Halyomorpha halys | reverse complement strand
TCGTAAATAATTAATAAATAAAAATATTTAAATATTTAGGATTGGCAATCAACGATTCCTTGTAAGAGGAAGAAGAAAAATATGCAGGATAATGCTACTGAATTCCCCGATTTCACCGGTAGAAAAAAAAGAAAAGAAAAAACTTAAGCATTTTTGGTGGGCAGCTCAGAAAGTATAATTTTTCTCATGATTATTATTTACTAATCAATTTGTATTTATTAAAGATAAAGAAAAAAAGATCATCTAAAACCCTCAAATACATTTTTAAATGAAATTAAAAATTAGAAAATTTTCAACTTGATTTATTTAGAGGTTTTTTTTTTCTCCCAGTGTCCTTCATTCATATAATGCTAGCTATGAACGCTGCTCTGCATTTTATCCAATTCCTGCGTTAATGCAACCGTTGAAAAGCTGAATGCCTAATCTTTTAACCTATATTAATATTATTTACACTTAATTTCTGTTGGGTTAACAGATATTATTTAAATTAATACTATAAAAAAGTAATATCGTACAGTAACTGAATTTGTAATTTGTAATAAGTGGCTTAGTGTGTACCAGGTCAGCCACTTTATAAATTTTACACTTTCCTTTTATTTTATCCTAAACGGCTATATAAATGTACAATTTAATTAATTAAATTTCAGATAGATCTTATCTTGATTGACATTGTCTGACCGAGCTTAACTGATGATTTTTTTTTTTAATTATTTATTTAATGTAATTTACAATTGTACAAAATAATACAATAGGTAAATATGTAGTATTTTTCATACACTTGAAAGTCTTGGGAAGGAACAACCCATTGGTGGTACTTCAAACTTTATTTAAATTAGAAGGTCCCGTGGCCATCTTCTTTTCAGGTTCTCGGAGGATTATCAGGGATTGTTAAGGATGAAAGATTAAGAATTAATGGGTTAGGATGGTTAAGGAGTTTGGAATAAAAAGACGTATATCTGTTTTGGGTCAAATCTGCTACGAATGGGATGTTAAGGTCTTTGTGGATGAGTTTATTTGTGACGTAATAAGGACCATCAACGATTTTACGTAGGATTTTGGATTGTAACGATTGGATGCGGGAAGAATTTGATGGTTTGGTGGAGCCCCAGAGCCCAATTCCATATGTCCAAATTGGTCTGATTATCGTAGTGTATACTAATTTTTTGTTGTGAATGGGAAGTTTAGAGCGTTTGTCAAGTAAGTGTTGTAGCAATCGGAATTTATGAGCAG
>NW_027106118.1:357912-360048 GCF_000696795.3 Halyomorpha halys | reverse complement strand
ACATTTTCCAAGGGTCAGGGAAATAGGTGGATCGGAGTGTAAAATTATAGATATAGAAATGATGAATTAAAAAAAAAACTTCCTCCAATGAACCTTTTATTTGAAATAATTAACCATTTTTCATTGTTAGCAGTATTAAGCAAAGGATAAGTATGAATTTCGCAATAATGTTATAATTAAATAAGGGAGTAAATTAATGTTTTCGTGTTATGAAGTGTCATAACTATTCGACGATTGTCATAACAACCATGGAAACACAAAGACATAGTAAAAATATTGTGTTACGTAACCAATAACTAGACATATTGTAAGGGAAATTTTTCCCATTGTGAATAATAAGTAGGTTGAATTATTATATTAATTTAATTGTATTACATTTGCAAAACCGCTTTTGTTAATGCTTATAGAATGAAATGCGAATGATGTTGTCATTGCAGGTGAAAGTCTACATAGCATAAAAGAAGTATTTATGAGGCTTGAGATTAAGTGAGAAGAATGGGTTTCTAGATTAAGGAGGAAAAGACAAAGATTCTCTTCTTGAGTATGAAGAATCCAGTACATCCCAAGGGTCATTGCATAACTCACAATTACAGATTTTAATGAGTCAAAAGCTTTAAATATAGACGATCAATGATTCCTTCGAAGAGGAAGAAGAAAAAATATGCTACTGAATTCCGCGATATCTGAGGTAGAAAATTGAACGGTTATGGTGTGCAGCTCAGAAAGAATACTTTTCTCACGATTATTATATATCAATCGATTTGTCTCTTTTCAAAAAATAAGAAAAACATATTACTGGTTTCATTAAACGATATTGTATTTACAAACAATTATATAAACATAATGAGGCTTCGAGTATACTAAGTCAACATTTTTTTTTTTTTTTTTAAGGAAAAAGTAAATCATATTCGTTATTAGCATCGTCTAAAACCCTTAAATACCATTTTTTAAAGAAAGCCTAATAATCCTTATAAGCTACTGAAATCCCCGATTTCTTCAGAAGAAAACAAGTTATGATAAAAAATAAACGTTTTTGGTGAGTAGCTCAGAAAGTATATGTTTCTTTTCAAGATTATTATATACAAAATGTTTTTGTTTGGCTCGAACGTTTTTAGTTTATTGATTAAATTCTCAAAATTTCAAATAAACTATCATTGAAATCGGACGATTATTAGCAGTATACAGGGTGTTCAACTTTTCAGTCATAATTTTGGTAATCTTGAATTTTTGTAGGTTCATTTTTATTTGTTTCCTTTTTATTATAACCTGAAGGCTATTTTAAAATAATATTTTTTTAAACATATCATTATTGTGGTTTACGGGGTGTCACTGGGATCTCGAAGCAAAATTAAAACGGTTCATTAATTGCTTTGTACGTTTCTTCTTTGTGGTCCCCAGGGACGCCTCTATCATCCGATTTTATGAAGAGTTGAAAGTGGCTTTACCCCCTCCTTCCGTCATAAATATTTTCTTCCATCCTTTCTTTACCAATTTATCCAATTCTGCCGTCCATCGTACATCTCTGATATCCTTCAATTGAAATCCTCAGTGCACTTCCGCAATACTCGCTCACGGCCTTCAGACTTATATGTAGCTGCCCACCGAACCGTAGCCTTTGGTAGATCTTTCCTCATCCGTTCCTCTTCCCTATGGAATTCTATTCCCTCCTTCATTCAAAGTTCTAATACCCTTTCAACCTTCAAATCTTCGACCACCTCCGGTTCACCCAATTCCCGAAGAATAACAATTCAAAGTTTCAATTTAGATTTGAATAGATAAAAAGAGAGATAATAATTAACATAAGTGTTATTTGATGTTCTTAATATCTATAAAAAATCTATAAACTTTTATATATATATAGACTCATATAATAATCACTACTCCATTCGTTTTCTTCTTATTTAATTTATTGGAATATTCCTTGTGATTATGATTTCTTAGAGGATTTTTTATTTATTTTATTATTACCTCTTTATTGTTATTATATTTTCTGTATTTGATGCTTCTGATTTTCGTTTAAACATGTAAATATGTATATTAGCAAAAATTGTACTTTTTTATTTATTATTTTTAGTTTACTTATATTTCATTCTTTATTATATATTATTATTAGAATGATATTTTAAATTATTAATT
>NW_027106118.1:346743-357797 GCF_000696795.3 Halyomorpha halys | reverse complement strand
TGCTACAATGAACGTTCCACCACTCCAAATTTACGAGCCGAAAGACATAAAGGCATTTTTAAGGAACAGAATCCGAAAAAGTCGGGATTCAATGTATTCAATGAAGGAAACAAATATTTTTTATAATAATGATATAATATTATAAATACATATATTTATTTTCTTCGGAAACATTTTTAGTATTTTGAAATATACTGCTCTTGAAAATGCTCCATTCTCTCAGTAACCAAGAATTAGGTTTAAATTCTTTAAATCCTAGTTTTAGGCAGAGCTCTCATTGTGGGCTTAGTTGCGTGACGGGTCACGCCTCACTAATTGTTATTTATTACCCTCTGTACTTCTTTTTTTTATACGTCACGCCGAAGATTTGAATCAAATGCTCTTTTAATTGTTTAATTAATGGATTCATGGTATTTTAATTAGCTATTGCATATTTAATCGATATTAAATAAAATGAGAAAATTATTTTTGTATTTTATTTTAACGGAAATATACATACATATATCCCCTTGAGGAGGGAACAAGTACTTGAGAACTGCTTGGAGAGACTGTTAAGTCAACACCTCATGACCTATGGGACACACAGACAGTTGAGACTCATGCAATAGGTAATCTAAGTTAAGCAATACCATCATATGGATGGGTAACAACCAATCAGCAACTGCTTTAGCCGGACACCCACACCAACTAGGTGAGTTTCCGATTCCTGATTGGGAACAGCAAACGCTTTGAAAAACACAAAAAAGTAAACGATTTCAGGGTCGGACATGTCTCTCAGATAAAAAAGCCAAATAAATAAAAAAAAACACACAAAAAGAAAAAAAAAAGGAAAATCACACATTTCATGATAAAATATTTAAATTTTATAAGACCCTATTGCCTCCCGAAGGTAAGCAAATGAAGTAAAACATGTACAAAATACCATTATTAGACTTATAAGAAGTGTTAAAGCAAAAAGGTGTACCTGTTAGTTCAGTTTCGAAGAAAAATTTATGAATTTCTTGAATGAAAGGATAAGTTCATTAGGTCGTTGGCTTAATACGACGATTGATGTTGACAAGTATGATGAGGTGAAATTTAGATTCTGAGTTTTAGACCAGGCACAAATATGAAAGTAATCATAGGTGACTTCAATGTCAAGAGGGAATGAGAACTCCACCTTAGGTCCATCGATGGAGAAAAAAGGCTTCAATACAAAAAAGTATTCATGAGCACATGTGAAAAGACTAGAGGCAGCAGAGACTATTCAATATATAAGAATCTACCGTGAAGCAAACTGATTCAATTTCATCGAAAACTAATTCTCTCCTGGACCGAACCAAAAATGTAAGGGATATAGAGGAAAGAAGGAGATCAGAAGTCATTCATTAAAAATAAAACCTGAGGTTAAAGCTTCACTTGAAATTAAGCTCACAGATGATCTACAACTTTGGACTAAGAGGCAGTTTACCAGGACAATTGTTTAGGTTTTTATTTTAATATGATTTTTATAAATATTAAAAAAAAAATAGACATGACGATATAAAGGTTCAACCCTATAGCTATTAACAAATTTATATTAATTACAATATTTTTTATAGTCACTGAATATTGATTAAAATTAATTATAAATGAATAATTCTATTTATAATATTGTAATAAGATCCTACTACCAGTGCAGTAGTAGGAGGTTTTCTTTAACAATTACGTAAGTATTTAATGTATTTGCTTACCAATTGGAATCCACATTGATACAAAAATATTCAAATTATGAAATAATTTACACTGACGGCTCCAAACAAAATGAAAATGACACCCAAAAGATATAAATTACCCACATACTCAACAATATTTACAGCTGAACTTCAGGGGATTTCAACAGCACTTCATTTATCCATAGAAAGTGAATACTCAAACATACTCATTTGTACAGATTCAATGTATGCACTCCAGAGTCTATTAAACTTCAGTCAAAGCGGACCTACGATAGACAAAATTCACAACTATATAGACATGCTAAAACATCTTAAAAAATAGTGTATCCTTTCTCCGGACTCCAGGGCATTCAGGAATAACTGGAAATGAAGCCGGGGATAAAGCGGCTAAAGAGGTTGCTACAATGAACGTTCCACCACTCCAAATTTACGAGCCGAAAGACATAAAGGCATTTTTAAGGAACAGAATCCGAAAAAGTCGGGATTCAATGTGGGCTGACGTACCACTCACCAATAAACAAAGAAATGTTAAAAAAAAAACACACACACACAGAGGAGAAGTGGTTGTTGCAAGAGTAAGAATAGGACATTACAAATTAACACACCTCCACTTAATCACAAAAGAGGACCAGCCTATATGCCAAACCTGTCAGTCCCCATTATCGATGAAGCATTTAATTGAAGAATGCTCACCATTCCGTCAAGCCTTCGAAAATAATAAAATTCCTCGTACAAGAGAATTGGCCCTTAAAGACTCAGCAAAATTCATAGACAAAATAATAAAATTTCTTAAAAAAAACTCAACTTTATACTAAAATATAATCCACCAATATCGACCAGTGTAAAAAGGGAATAGTCTACATTCAACTATCAAATGTCAAAGACAAGAAGATAAATAAAGTAAAAAGGGTGTAATAACCTAAATGTTGATCGCCCTGGATACAAATGTAATCTAATCTAATTGGAATCCAATTAGTGTCTAGGTGAATATTTTCGGCTTATTCCTTGATATATTTATAGGGCCAGGGTTGTTTCTAGAGTTGGTGGGAAGGTTCTTAAAAAAACAACCCACTGGGTTGGAATGGAGAAAGGAGAAAGGTAGAAGATTTCCATGTATTTCAATATTTAGCAGCCTTGTCTGACCTACTACCAAAGAAAAAAATGCTGACAAGATGGTCAGGAAATGCAATGTTAATAAAAACGACAGGTGGAGGAAAATGTTACTCTTCTTCCCATCAATTTTTTTTGTTTATTTACTTGAATTTAAGTGTCATACAAAAAAACTTGGCCTGAACTCAACACTGAAATGAATTAATTGAAATAAAAAAACAAATAAGAATAAAAGTAAAATTAAAAAAAAAAAACCTAAATATCACGATCATTAGCAAAACATGTAATATTTATAGTAAATAAACTATTATTTAGAATATACTTACACAAACGTTTTAAGATTTCGCTAACATTAAAGAATCAACTTTGTACATTATGCTTTCATAAAACTCTAAGTATGTTTTTGAAAAAAAAAAAAAAAATGAAAATTCTTTTAACATCAAAATACGTAATAATTGTGTATCGCTACAGTGTTGTTTGCTTATGTCTAAATGGTGTTATGTATGAAAAGATTATGGCGGCTAGCATTTTCCTTATATAGGTACTCTGATTAAAAATTTTAGTTTATAAAAGTAAACTATTGTTGCGGCCAACATATTGTCCACAAATCGATAATTGGAACATGTGATTTTTATTAAGTCAAAAAACAAAACAACTACTCTCTGTTTTTTTTTATACTGAAAATAGCCAGACAACTTCTAAACGTCTCACTGCATACACATATCTTCTCCATTTTCTCCTCACTACGCACTCGTAGTTGCCAGCATTCTAGCCATCTTCGCCAGCTAAATCATCTTGTCCACGGCGGGCGGACTTCTTCGACTCATCCTCCAAGAGAACAAGGCGGGCGGACGCACGTCCCTTTTGTCGATCTACTTCCACGAGAATATCCACTCAGAACAACCACAACCGGGGCCCCACCAATCACCGGTGATATAAGACTTTTTTCTTTTTTTGTTCAATTAATTTTATTTTGTAATAGTATTAAGCCCAAAAATAACAAAATTCGACTATTCTTTTCTTTTCACGGTTGGGCTAGTAAAGGTTCCTTTTGAACCCCTACCCGCCGTAACAACTATAATTAAAATCCTGTATCAATATTAATTAAAAATATATGATTGGGTTTCTGAATCAACTGACAATATTAACATTATTTCAAATTTTATTCTCTATGTGGTCGAATAGGCTTATACAGAAAAGCGTTACTATATATATATTTAATTTTTTTTTTCTTATACGGAAATAAAATATATAGAATTTAGATAAATATACTCTCTAAGAAATTAGCCATATAAAATTTAAAGAAGGATCATAATATATATCAATTATTTGTATGAGAGAGGGTAAAATTTAATTGAAATACAAATATATTTGTGCCTTTACTCTCAACCCAATTTATTTACTCTCCGACGTTTCGGCCCTCAGGCCATTATCATAAGGAGACAACCTAAATAAAACTTAAAATTAAAAGGTAATTTTATTTAACAGAATTATAGTTGAATTTATTAATCTAGAAATAAAGCAATGCTGTTTGTTGAAAAATGATATCGTCAGAAGTTTCTAAAAAAGAGTGGATAATTTTTAAGTTCAATATCCTCAGTACTAAGACAAAAAATGATAATTTTTTACAAATTGTAGGTTAGAACTTTTGATAAGTTCAATTTAACAAATAAAATAGTTAAAGTTAAAATTAATAAACTCTATAATAGAGAAAATATGAAAAAGGAATTTAACAAACGATTTGTCTCAAGGAATAATATTTCTCCAAAGTTGAATTCTCTCATATCATATACAGAAATTATTAACAAATATGAAAATTCATATAAGATGAATTTAGTAGAAAATGTAACAAATATTTAAATCCCAAATAATATTATAAATTTTTTAAGTTTAGGTAACAATGTTCATTTATTTTACTAAGATATAATCATATTGATAACTGATGTGGAAATGATACTAAGAAAGAGGGAAACATGTGAAAATCACGTAAATAGTTTGAGAAAAAATATAATAAGATATTTTATTGATAAAAATAAAGCATGTAGAATATTAAAAAAATGGAAAATTGATTTGGAATCTTTGTTAAACATAAAAAAAAAAAAATAAATAAATAAATAAAAAAAAAAAAAATTCCAATTTATAGATAGTAAAAATCAGATAAAATAAAGAAAATGGAAATAATGAAAAAGGAGGAATATAAAATGAAAATGAATATGATCTTCAATAAACAGAATACATACAGAAAACTAACAACCACTTTATTTTCATTTGTGTATTATAACCAACGCCTGTATTTAATTATAGTCTGGACCCCAGAGTGCAAAAAGTTGACTAATTAGTGTCAGATTTTATGAGAGTTTCAGATTTCCCGACCCTGAAAGGATGGACTACAGATGAATATAATTTATAAATGTTGAATAAATTCTCCAGTAATTTTTTTGAAATAGCAAAAATTCACAATAATACTTTAAAATAGAAATTTTAAAAATACAATAGACAAACTGTTAATAATAATTAGTATTATTAGTCTGTTTTCATATAAATACAATTAAACTAAATATCTTGGGGCCCCACCCTGTCAGACATAAATTTAGGTGGGCCGACGGACTATTTAGACGGAATTGTGTGTTACACCCTGATATTCAACGCACGATGTAGGCTTATTCTCCTTGAGATTACCTTCCTTCGCATGGTTATTATTCTACTCGGGAAATTTTTTCCTTGCTAGCTATTGACCTGTTAAAATATATATATATTTTATAAATGTATGTGTTATAATATACCGGATACATTTTTTTATTATGCATACATTTTCATTGCTAGGCAGAACCGTTATTAGTTGAAACCGGGCCCGGCACAAAGTAATACATTTTGAAACATTTTTCTTCCTTTATATTATAAAATTAACGACTATTAAAATTGAATTCTTAAAATATTGATTTTTAACATATAGTTTTCTCTTGGCGTTTATTCGTTTTAAGTTATTACTAAAAATATATCGTGCAAGATTGAATTGGAAAATTGAACGATTCGAGAACAACTAGAAAATTTCACTTCACGCCAAAAAAATAAATAAAATTTGTAATTCTAAAAAATTAATATGCCCAAGTTTGTCCCAATATTAATGAATACTCTACATACATACATCAAAAATGAAAATATACTTAATGAACTAGAAGTCTTTAATTTTTTACATTTAGTTAAATAGATAAAGGTGGATGAGAATATTTTGGAAATATTTATTCAAACATAAAGAAATATGCTAATTTCAAGCCAAATTTTTGGATAATTAATTCACAACTTCAAAATAATTATATAGCTATATTCGTTCATTCTCATCGTTACCTTCATTTGCTGCTATTTTAGTGGCATTTCTCAGCATTTTTTAAAAATACATCAAAAATGTAGAACCCCATTGTTCACAAAACAAATTCTTCGGAACAAATAATTGTTCTTTGTTTTTTATTTTTTAATTGTGGACCCATACACAATACATTTTCTTTTCCTTTTATTCGATTAAACCATATAAAAGTAAATCTCGTATCCTTTATAACACAATACGTTCATAATATATTACGACATTAAATTTGTTAGACAAATTCCAAATGATTTAAACAAAAAGAAAAATCTGTAAATACGTGATTTAATTTAAGTGAACAAACAATTTTTAAGTTTTTAATAGTTATTTTAGTTGTTATGTTTCAAGAAGTAAGTTATTCTGTTTTGAAATTTGGATATTTCTTTTCACGCATCTTCTATTTTTAACTAAAATAATATTTATCCCTGGGGTTCCACAATACGGAATGACTGTGAGATCATTCCATTTAACTTAAAAAGTAAAAGGTTAAAAGAAATTAAAAAACAAGTAAATAATTTTTTACGGGATAGCTAAATAAAGCACCAACTAGGTAAAGATTGTTAGACTGCTCTTAATCAGTGGTATATTTGTTGTTAATATTGGTACAACAATATTCTTCCACAAAAGATGTATCATATACAAGGACTTTTTTAATATCGTTATTATTACTAAAAACGTGAAAATAAATTTTAAATTGAATCTCAAAGGAAGAAGATATGTAAAGTTTCGTTTTCCCTTTTCTTTTCTTCCCACACCACACTAAACTTTTTCCTTTTCATGCTTTGCATAAACCTCTAAGCTAATTAAGGTTTTTTAAGCAGTAAAAAGGAACGTTGTGGAGTTGGTAAATTCGTAATTATTTCTCAAGCATTTGTTTTAAATTGTTGACTGATAACGTAAATGATTTACAAGAAAAATCGGTATAGAATGGTATCTGTTATGGGGAAAATTCTATAAATTCGTGAAGAAAAAAAAACAAAAGCATAAAATTCTTTTTTTTTTTTTAATTTTATTTTTTGATAAGTATTACGATCTTCCACAACCTTGTGCAATAATTATTAGTGGTGGATGATCACATTTATACCAAAATAAAAAAAAATAAAATCTCTATATATTTATTAACAGAAAGATAAATAAAATGAACATATTTTAATTAAACTTAATTTTAATTAATTAAACTATATAAAAAATGCATAAAAATAAAAATAATTAAAATTTAAACTAATATAACAAAAAAATAAAAGCACTAATCAAATATATTCTATTATATTAAATATCTACACTCTGGACTCTAGGATCCCGAGCCCCACTCTACCCTCTACGCATAGGGAATAAAACAGGGCCTTTCGAGATCCCAGTGTAGCCCTCTCACCGTGTCACTGGTAATGAGCCAATGGTGGCTGAGTAAGTGCGCTAAAGCCGCAAATACTCTACATGAGCGGAGCGTCTAGCCCTTGCCATAATTCTAATTGTTCATTTTATTCTACAATAAATCTCCTAGCCACTGCCATTTCAACCTTCGAGGCAGATTGTAGGGATGGGTGGAACTGGATAAGGATTGCACCAAAAGATTAGGATGATAGGATTAGAAAGGTTTATATGAAATTTAACAATAGAAAAGATTCTAAAATTTTTTCTAATTGTCCTGAATTAAACATTAGTGAAATACGTCAGTCGGACGTATAGTGTAGAGGTCTTCATGATTCAAGTTAGTCAAGTTAGTTTGGCTTACGAATAATTACTAAACCTGAAGAGGTCCCCTTTTGGAAGGTACCTGATCCATCAATAGGTTTGGGAAAATATCCTGGTCACTTCCTTGAATAAACATTGGGCAAGATACAAAACCTGTTTATCCTATATCAAGTGGGATACTTCAAATAATAGGGAGTGAGAAAGTTTATGCTTCAAATTAAAAATCCTTCATACCTTTCCATTCCTGTTGATCACTGTTCCTAGGTAAGTGTACTAGTCCACCATTTCTATTGGTTCACCTTTGCAAAGTATTTCAATGTTTTCCTGTTCCCGGCCTATATGCATTATTTTCCTTTTCCTGACATTGATGGTCATTCCCTTTCTTTCTAGCTCAACTACCCTTTCCTCGTTCCCACCATTTATCAATGATTGTTCTGAGGGGAAATATATGATCCTGGGTCTGGCGTTGAAGCCTGAAAGCAGTCTGTTCCTCTTCTAAGTCTTTCTCCACTAACTCTCTCAGCTTCTTTTCTAATATTGAGGTATAGAGCTTGTACAAAACCCGGGATGGACAGACAGGTCTATAGTTCTCACATTCGTTAGCATTGCATTTTTTGTGAATCGCGACAATTATGTTGTACTCCTATTCCTTAGGAATAGCTTTTTCAGTAAGTAACTTCTGAAAAAGGCACTGCATTGTTTTCAATAATTCTATTCCACCATATTTAACGAATTCAGGAACGATGTTATCTCTTCCTGCTGCTTTCCCTAGTCTTAATCTCTCCACTGCGTCTTCCACCTCTTCCTCCCTTATCACCTAATTCATCATATTCTCCCCGTGTACTTTCTCTAATCATTCGCTCCTCGGCATCTTCAGAAAAAAAACTTCCCTTGAGGCTTATAAAAAAAAAAACTCACTTTGGCTTATAATTTTATTTAATTTTTTGTTAATATTTAATTCTTCGGTTAAAATTTACTTTAAGTAAATTAATAAATGGTTGTGATGTTCTAGAGAGACTTGTCACAGAATAAATGAAGAGTTTATATTGCATTTGTCTTGTTTTATAATCTTAAGGATAGAGGCATTGAAGGCTAGAAAGAATGAGAGATAGTTCTGTTATGTATGGAAGGTGTCTTACTGAAGACATTGAGAAAGCACTATATTTCCCTACATCAATATAATACGAGTACATAAATATGAGTGGGAAATATAAAGCGATGCTTGGTAAGAAGAAAAACAACTGGAGGCAATGTCGTAGAAGGGACATTTGTTTCTTAAGAATTTCCCTTGTATAGTGAAAGAATTCTTATAAGAAATATGTTTTCTTTGCATTTGAAGGAATCATTTTTTATAATTGAACTTGAAGATCCTAAAAAAAAAAATGATAATTTTATTTAGAATATACAATTATAATAGCTATGAACGAATAGACAGACTTGGAAAGAAAATGTTTTAAATAGTATTTGTTGATATAATTTTAAACCTTTTAGTAATTTAGTATATAAAATATAAATTTTATTTTTCATTAAATATTTATTTTAACCTTAATTTAATCATTTTACTACACTGATTTGTTCTTTCCCTCTTTGCGTCAACGAAACTTTCTAGATTTCTTGACCAACAATGATTACTCTACTAACAACCTCCGCTCTGAATTGGTTAATCATTAACCCTGAAGTGATGAGTGAACTGCCGTAAAGCCAGGACCCACCCCTCTGACCTATTTCCAACCCCTATCCTTCAATCGGTCCCTCCTAGACAGAGCTTCCAACTTCTAGAACTTCATCCTAACCTCGATCCGCTACCTCCTATCCTCTTCGTTCTCAAATTCCATCTTATCTATCTCCTGTATAATTCTCAGTACCTGGTTCTGAGGAGAAATGAAAAAAAAATAATGTATAGAAGATGGAGGTTAATCATTTTTCATGTTTCAACATCGAACATTCACATTTTCGTCATTATTACTTTTTATTGTTCTCTGATTAGGCCAAATAAAATCCGATGAAAATATTTTTTCTAATGCTTGATATTTTTTTAGCTAAGGAATAGTTAATTCTTTATATTTCCTACTATTTGTTTTTGTTATCTGGGCCATTTTTTAGGAAGGACGGAGCTTAGTCTAGTAAGGTTCAACTTTGTGGCCTTAATTTTGTTCCTGAAAGTAAAAAAAAAAAATTATTTCTTTTTATTACTCTTTTCTTATAACTTAAAAATCATGCATTGTTCTATGTATTATTTTATACTGTGGTTAAGGAAGAGAAAATTAACTACGATTTCAATTCTCCTGATTTTTTATTTATTTTTCTGTCCTTCGTTTGGGATGAGTGCTAGTAGAAATTATGAGGCGAAATGTTTCACTCTAATGGAATCGAGAAAGTTCTAGAATAGTCCTGAAATATTTCATTTTTATTGTCATGGCCCTCTCCCTAGCCATTTATGCCATGCGGAGTGTTGTCTACAGGATGCCACCCTATGCCAAATAAGGTAGGATGTCAAGTTATTATTTTGTGAAACCGTCAGGCCACATAGTCGATCCCCCAAGATTCGAACCAGCGCCTGGAATACATTCTGACTCATAGTTTCGACTCGCGCTCATTTCAAAACAAAGCAACTCAAATAAACATTGTAGGTATCTTCTTCAATTTGAGTATAAAATAATAAGTACAACAATACATGGATTTCAAGTATATGAGTCGGTATAGCTAGCTCACTGTGTTTATCTTTTATTGTATTTTGCTATCGTCGTATATCCTTCTATTGCATTTACAACAACTACACCACTATTGACGATTCGCCTCTTATTTTAAGACCAATGATTTTTGTTTTATAATCAAAATGAATCTGGAATCCTTTTGCTTTAAACAGGGATAGCTCAGTTTTTAGATTATCAAAGGTAGGTAATGCTTTCAATCCAAAATTCTGATAAAGATAGGCAATTCAAATTAATTAACAGAGGATACCCTACGTTTTAAACGATATATATAATAATTATAATTTAAATATATAGGAAGATGGTCAGGGTTGCGGTCATAAGTGAAACAAAAATAGTTTACAACTATTTTATTTTCCAACGTTTCGCCCCACTTTGCAGGGCTTCATCAGGGCTAAAAAGATACAAAATGAAACTATGATAAGATAAAATGATAGAAATAAAAATAAAAAGATACAATGAAAAGAATAAAAAACAAGTAACAAAGGC
>NW_027106118.1:333679-344087 GCF_000696795.3 Halyomorpha halys | reverse complement strand
ATAAGTGAGCGGGTGGGATCACGGGTTGAAGGTAGATAGGTGGATTGGTCAGAGAGGAGTTTTGTAATTTTTTCAATGTACTCAGTCTTATCTAAGATGACAGTCAGGTTTCCTTTGTCAGCTCTAGTAACAATGAGCTGGTCATTAGATTTGAGAAAGGATCTGGTGTGGAATAAGTCTTTGAAAAATAGGAAGGCCCACTCCTGTGCGCTTCCGCTTTTATATTTCTGTCTGTTCAACTTATTCATTTGGACAGGTATGTTGTCCTATATGGCTCTCTGCCATGGATCCATATGGGGTAGGCAAGATGGAATTCCTTAGCCAAAGAGTTAGTTTACTCCAAGGACCCGAGTTCAAATCCAGCTTGGCAGAAAATTGTTTTCTGTTACACTGTGGCCGTGAGTCAACCCCTGTGAGTTCTGGAGCTCTCTTGGGGCCCCCCAGCCTCTTAAATTAGGTACCCTTAATTGGGTAAAAATCTGGTGGTCGAGCGTGATTCTGACCAAATCACCTCCTTGCACAACCGTTTGTTTAGTAACAGTACTTTTTTACCAAAGTACTGAACCCCTGAACATTCATGGATTGTAGCGGCACACACTTTTTTTTTTTTTTTCTTTTTTTTATGAGTAAGTATTGTGCATAAGTATAAAGTCTCTTGAGATCCTATCCCACTCTTATTTCACTCTATTTTCATTTTTCCCCTCCAGAAATTGAGAACATAATCTGATATTACTCATTCAGTTGTAATAAAATTCCTTATCCCTACTTAGTATTATGAAAATAAGTATTTATTCGAAAAACCCTTATCGCATAATGATTAAATAAAAAAACCTTAATTTTGTTGACTGTTTTAATTTTCAACGAACCTTAATTAATGATAAACTTTCATTTTTATTTTTATATTAGTGTGAATAGAACTAAAAAAGTAGGTAAAGACAAATTTCTCAGACTGGAGGAAGTTACCAGAAGGGATTAATGAGGAAACAGATCAAGGTAAGGATTGAAAAAAATGGGAGGGTAGCAGGTGGAGATTACCAAGGAACTTAATCAGACCCCTCTCTTATTAAAAGAACGAACTGTTGATACTCAAACTATTGTTTATCTTTTTTTTTTTTTTTAATGTTCATTTTACAAATACTTGCTTTCACAGAGAGCGACGGTTTCCTCATCCCTTTTTTGTAAGAATTAAAAGAACTAACTCTTGGTACTTTATTACTGTTGTTTAAAAAGTTTATTCAGTAAGAAAAGTTTATATTCTAAATAGTTTAGGTTAGAAGGTTGAATTGAAAAACTAGCATTACCATTACATAGATAGGATATTAAATGGAAAGGATTCGAAGGAAGCCCAACTATGCTTTAGAAATTTAAGAAGCGAACAAAAATGGAAAAAAAAAAGTTAGGCGATAAATTTCTTTGAGTAAATGGTATACATTTATTTTAGCATGTTGAAAGAACTGATAGAATTAACATCTATGTCATTACATTTGAAGAGATTCAAGTCCATATAGTCATGATGTATTCTCATTTACGATAAAGGATTCTTACATAATATTGAATTCTCAAATGTTTTTGTTACTTGTTATCACACAGTTCACGGTGCTGATCATCAGTACAACCGTGTAGTACATTACAAACTTTATTTACTTTACATAAGAAGATATGGAGACTAAGACATAATATATACAACTACAGATTACTATATACAATTGGTCTCGTAGAGTGTCTTTGGACCGCTCTATTCGATTGTTACTTAAGAATCTACCGTCAGACTCCAGTATAATCCTCATCTCTAACATAAGGAGTATTCATCTGCAATCTTAGCAGGTGGGAGTAGGTTTAGAGCTAGAAGAGGGGATTACGCCTACGAGGTTTGAAAGACAAGAAGCAGGCAAAGAGCTTCTCCTAGAAGCAGTGTGTCAATGTAATAGTTAAATAGGAATATTATATGAGACATGAAGTGCTCATTTTCCAGCTGGGACTGAAAGGAGAAAACTGTAGAAAGCTGTTAAGGGATTATCTCCTCTTTATAAAGGAAATACTATTACGACATAAGGAGTGTATTATGTACATGTCATTACCAAAGGCACTACCAACCTTACAAATAATAGGTCGCGTCCCAGTCATAAATGCCTAGTCTTCGTGATACAAACATTTAAGCTAATTATTGATTTGTTAATATTATTAAAATAAAGGCATCTATAAACCAAAAAGGTATTTTGCGATAACCAAAAACATCTTGAAAGTTATTTTGGAAAAACTATTGTCAACGGAATTGCCAGATCGGAGAAATCAATGCAACATCTGTTTGAGGAAGACTCCCCTCCCCCCCCCTCAAACATTTTGAATAAGATCTCAAGGTGTTGTAATTTAATTGAAAACAAATAAAACAGTATCCTCTCAACATAATGAGTCAGAACAGGTAAAAAGATAAGAGTGAACATAGGCAACACAGGGCAATATCATTTTGCTCATTTTCAACTATCATCATGAGTGACTAGTTTCCTCAACTCAACCAGGCAGGTGACGGGATGAAGATGATAGAACCGAACATTAGAAAAGAGCTAATTTTCAAGTTTCACAGAAAATATCGATATCTCATAAGTCAACCAACAATTAAATTGTACTATCATTCATTAAGCTATGTGACCCAATAATAAAACGCTAACCTAACTAATGCACATTGTAACAATTTTTTATTAAACCATATATAATCAATAGCCATATAAATAATTCAAGAACTGAGGCTTATCTTCCTACTTCACTATGCTTCATTTATTTTTAAATCCATTACATACAATCCACTCAATTAAATCCGAGAACCAGTCATATAAATATCAATCACTGCATATTTTGGTTTACCCTAGACTGTGGTGATTATTCAAAATCATATTAAAATTAGATTTCTGAGGAGAATATTGAATTAAAAATACAACTTCCTTTGGGATATTCCGGAGCTAAGTGGACTGAAGAAGTACTGGAAGAGGTAACTAAGTTGAATCTAATACCAAAAGGAATTTCATTATAACAGTTTCTTCTTACGACAGATTGTAATCACCAGAGTCGGCATTAATACGCAGAATGTGCTAAATGTGTTAAACAACATCTTTGTTTTATCAGAACAACTTTCATGAAGTGCTAATGGCTAAAGTTAGGTTATCCATGTTTTAAAACAAGGCATGTGAGCTTTTATTATTTATTGATTTCATTTTAATTAAAATGAAACATAATATAAGTGTACAGGCACCACTACGACTTACCCTGAAAAAAATCAAAATTTTAAGTGTACCCTTTTGCAGTGCGTTGAACACCGAATTATTTTTGGAAGTGTCGATATATTTGTACGTCAATTCCTTATTAACTAATTAGGTTTCTCAACGCCACCGGCTGACAAAACACCAAAACCATCATTGAGCTTCCACTGTATTTAACTGTGCTAGAATTTTTTTTTGGGGGGGGGGGGGTAGAATTCTTCATTGGTCTTTTGCCGTACATTTTTACTTCTAGTCCCTGTTTCATAATAAAGAACAAATTAATATTATTAGTCTTGTAGTTTGTACTTGAAACACTTTTAATTTTTATCTCCGAAAGTATCAGTTATAGTTAATAATAATATTAATTAACTTTATTCCCTCTCCCAGTCTCCACTGGCGCTCAATACCGGTGACGCGGGTGCGAGAGAAGCGCTGAAATTTTGGAGTTCTGTCATGCCATCCACATTTGGGTGACAGGTCTTGATTCGGGGTTCCCGGGCTGAATGTAAATATTGGACATAGGTGTTCAAGCAACCCCAGTTGTTTTCTAATTTCCTATTATTTAACTCATTTATCCGCCTGTTTATTTATGATGTCTATATACAATTTTATTTCTAATCTAATTTGTTTTAATTGCATCCCAAACTCTTCAATCCCATATCACCCTCATCAAGCCCTCGAAGAATGGTGTCGCAATTGGAGGATTAATACTACCCTACGTCGTAAACTTACTGACTGCCCTACAGTATACTTCAATAATGTTGCCCTTACCCCTGTAGAACAGATCCGCTGCCTTGGACTTCATCTGGACAAACGACTAACCTGAAATCCTCTCACAAGACTGAAAAGACAGGAACTGCACGTCGATTTCGACTATTACAGCACTTACTAGAGAAACGGTCCAAACTTCCATTTCATTACAAAAGACTGATTTACATGACAATTATAAGGCGTATCTGGACATACAGCGTTGAACTTTGGGGCTCCACTAAACCTTCGAATTCCTCTCGTATCCAATCCTTACAATCCAAAATCCTTCGTAAAATCCTAAATGCCCCTACTTTGTCACAAATAAAATCATCCACAAAGACCTTAATGTTCCATTTGTAACCGATCTAGCCCGAACCAGATATCAATCCTTCCATTACAAACTCCCTAACCACCCAAACCCATTAGTTTCTAATCTTGCTTCCTGTTTTATTCCGGACAATCCTCCGAGGCGCCTGAAAATAAGATGGCCTCGAGACCTTATATTGTAAAAATATTTTTAGAGTGCTACCAATAGGTAGTTTCTCTACATGCTTGTACCATACCATTATGATTTCCTCAAATTTACTTGATGTATTTTTGTACAGTTGTAAATATCAATAAATAAATTAAAAAAAAAATCTAATTTGTAATTATTTTATTGTATTTATTATAATTATTATTTACTTAATTTTTATTTTTAGTTAATATGTATATATGATTGTTTACTTGCCCTTGAATATGGCAGAATGTGTTATTCTAATAAAATTTCGTTTTATTATCAAACCTGTTCGAACCTATCACGTTTTGGTTCAATAGAATTTTTATTTTAAATAAACAGCATCCTTTGTTGTTAAATTATAGTATGAGAACGGATTTCTTTTCCAAAACTTTCCCATGAAACGTTTTTTGTAATTACTGTTCTAAATATTTTGTTGATAACGGTCACTTGAAAAATCGAAACCTTAATTTTTTAAAGGAAGAGATAATCTCCACTAATTGCTTTCTAATCTCAGGCTCATTTATCATCGGATTTTGATGAATCTTTCAGACTATCGCCCTTTTCATGCAATCGTTTAGGGGATTTTCGGCCGTCCTGATTTGTTTTCATCTCCAAATCTGTCTTTAACTACATACCGTTTAACAATATATAGTACTCTTGAATACAGTTTTAATTATAACAATAATTTCGAACTATTTTGGATCTTTATCGCGCATATAATCATTGAACTAAAGTGTTAGACATTCCATGGCTAACCATTGTGATAGAAAGGTACAGATGCCGTGCATAGAAAATCTTTGTAGTCACTATTTAAAAGTTTTTTTTTTTAATTATTTATTTAATGTAATTTACAATTGTACAAAATAATAAAATAGGTAAATATGTAGTATTTTTCATACACTTGAAAGTCTTGGGAAGGAACCACCCATTGGTGGTACTTCAAACATTAATTTAAATTAGAAGGTCCCGTGGCCATCTTCTTTTCAGGTTCTCGGAGGATTATCAGGGATTGTTAAGGATGAAAGATTAAGAATTAATGGGTTAGGATGGTTAAGGAGTTTGGAATAAAAAGACGTATATCTGTTTTGGGTCAAATCTGCAACGAATGGGGTGTTAAGGTCTTTGTGAATGAGTTTATTTGTAACGTAATAAGGAGCATCAAGGATTTTATGTAGGATTTTGGATTGTAACGATTGGATGCGGGAAGAATTTGATGGTTTGGTGGAGCCCCAGAGCTCAATTCCATATGTCCAAATTGGTCTGATTATCGTAGTGTATACTAATTTTTTGTAGTGAATGGGAAATTTAGAGCGTTTGTCAAGTAAGTGTTGTAGCAATCGGAATCTACGAGCATTTTCTTGTCGTTTCAGTCTTGTGTGTGTATTGCAAGTAAGTCTCTTGTCAAGATGAAGTCCTAAGTATCTAATCTGTTCAACAGGCGTTAGTGGAGTATTTAGAAAGGATACTGTAGGACAGGAGGGCAGAGGTTTACGACGGAGAGTAAAGGTTATCTGGTGGGATTTGTCAGGATTTATTTTGATTCTCCAGTTCTTACACCATTCTTCAATAGATGTGATGTGTGCCTGTAGTGTTTGTGATGCATTAGTTGGGTCGTTGTTTACAGAAAGTAAACATGTGGCATCAGCGTATGTTGTTAGGACTGTGTTAGGGTGGGTTGGGATGTCAGCTGTATAAACCGTATAAAGAATGGGACCTAAGATACTACCTTGAAGAACAACGGCGGACTGAGAAAATAGAGATGAGTAGGCTAGGCTATGATTTACTTTAAAGGTTCTATCAGTGAGGTAGGAGCGGATTATAAAGAAATACTATTTAAAAGTAAATAGTTAATTCACTCTAACATTTTTTTAAAACGTAGAATTTATGGCTTAAAATGTAGATTATGAACTTTAAAGTATATAATATGCAAAATATTTATTACCTCATTCTATCTGATTATCTACTTTAATTCTCACTTAAAAATATGAAGTATATTAGAATTTGAAATTAATTATCATGAATACTGTTTTGGGACACGTGAATTTTGCAAATATTTGTTATTAATAGAATTTTTTTTCTTACTAATTATACCTTCATATCGGCAAAATATGGTATAATAGCAAAATAGGAAAATTAAAAAAAAAAGACAACTAATAATTTTAATAGAAATATAAATGTTTTAAAATTGAAGATTCCTTCAAAAATGAATTTAGTTAATAATATTTATTTCAATACTTTCATTAAAGCGAATAACAAACATTGAAAAAAATCTCATCAAGTTGAACAATAAAATATCGGAGCAATGATGATTCATTCATCTACGTATGTTATAAAAACTGGCGCCTAGATAGTTTTCCACTTTTAACTCCCCCCCCCCCACTTTGATTGTAAATATGTGGTATACAGAGGCCTCCCGGTAGATTTCGGGGACATACTGAAGAGAATTATGAATAGCTTCGTAAGATTTGTTAATGGAACCCCGAGACGTTTCCGTGTTTCACCCCATTACGCTGAGTTAGGGTGGATCATCCACTTCTTCCGGAGACAATATTTCCTCGGCACCTTCCTTTACCCAATAATCAACAACCGTCGTCCTTCCTGTTTATTATCTCCTCGATTCGAGCCTTTTACCCACTCCATTACCACAAGACCTCGACCTTCTGACTTTTATAGACCTTTTCAAAAATATGCCCCATTTCAACACTCTATTATTGTCCTTCATTGCCCATTTAACCGTTTTTCAAATCCATTTTCTTTTAAAATCCGATATTTCCTTCCTCCTAGACGATTTAAAACACTCCTATTCCAATTTCTCTTCAAAAATGAATCAGGCTAGTAATGTATTAAGTTAAAGCTTTAGCTTCGGTACTCACGTTTCAATGAATATTAAAACTGATTCTAACACTGGCTTTGTATATTTTTTTACAAAGTATGTAACAATATTTTTTTATATATTTTTATATTTAGTAACGTTTACTAAATTAGAGCATACTTTTTATTATGGTGCTTGTTTGCAATTTACGTTATTGTGATTAGGTTTTTTGTCCTTTACATTTTTCTTACAGCATCATTACGTGCGTGTATTTCATTATTTTTAAGTGATTCTCAAAATACGGAAGACTACGCATGCTTTGTCCAGTTCTGGACAGTCAAAAGTTGTTGTTGGAACAGACCTATAATATTCACGGTCAACATTTATATTTTCATAAAAATGAATTAATTTACCTAATTCCGATGATATAACAGTTTTTATGTGTAAATAGACCTAATACAATTGGTATCTCACAGATAACATACGACTAGTCAGGAATATTTTGAAAGTATTTTTCCATTAATTTTGATCCAGAGGTAATATATATTATTTTATATTGTAGTACTTACTTAAAAAATTTCTCATATTGTTTTACTTTTTTATACAAGTTTTGATGAAATAAATTTATGTTTTGATAAAAATAAATAGAATTACCAAATTCCGATGATATTTAAATTATAACAATTTTGAGTGTGCAAATGACCGAAATATAAGAGGCATCTCACATATGACATACGACTAGTTATGTACCACGGGACTGTGCTACCGGGGTGTAAATGAAAATTGAAAATACTTTGAATAAAATGAAATATTTTTTTAATTCATTATTTCATTTGATCTCATCAAAAAATTTTAATGGACAAGATTGAAAATCAGAAATGTATGTGTTTATATGTATATATGTATGTGTAAGATTTCATTTTACTTTAAGTTTAATATTTTTTAATTTATATATCCGTAAATATGGTATAAACGTACTCTTTTGTTACTATTACCAATGTATGACAGATTGTAATATTAAACAATAAAAAAAATTGAAAATCAAATTTTTTTTTAATGAGGTGTAGATAGTTGACCGTAGATTAATGATTGGAGAAGTTTGTCGGGGGGTGCGGTCAGCAAAGAATAACATAAATAAACAAAACCATATTTATTTATTTTATGCCAACGTTTCGACCTGAGTTTCAGGTCTTCATCAGGGCTATAGAACAAAAGAGATAACAACAACATTTAGAGCAACATATAATTGAAAAGGAATAGTATACAAACAAATTTAGAATTATACAAAATATAGAATTAAATCATAAATGATAAAAAATTGATAACTGATAATTGAATAGTACAAAATTTTAATTGATTGATAATCGTGGAAATTGTATGGTTGTAGATTGAAAACAGTGACAGATGAAATATAATATCATGTAGGTAAGAAGATATGTATAATATAAGATATGCAAGTAGTGTCTAATTTTCTTTTAAATTGTTTGATACCTGCAAACTGACAGACTAAACGCATTTAAAACAATCAATTTTCAGTATTTTGAGATCAGATTGTTTCAAAACATCAACGGGATATGCTTGAATTTTTTGAGCTTTCAGGATTGAAAATAGGACAAACCGTTCGCTTGAAACATTCGTTACATACCTAAAAATAGGCAGATGGTTAAATATATATTAACACATTACCTTCCATATGGTTATGTTGTAGGTGGGTAGTAGAATACATAAAGAGCGATCGGACGTGGCCAATAGATAAGCCAGTTAGCTCATCTTTGGAACTATTTACCAAACTGGATTTATAGTATTTCGAAGGATAAGGCAGGTGCCATAATGGTGATACTAGTCTTTAAATAAGCATTTCGCTACCTGGCAATATCTCAACACAGGTTTAAATAAAACTAATTAAAACTTCCATCCTGGGTCTTGAGTATAGTTACTGTTCAGAGAGCTTTAAGAGCTTTTAAGTTGAAACTGTATCCTAATCTTTGACAATGCAACGGTAAGCTATCCGATACTGAACGTCCTTCCAAGTTTACTACAGCAGGTTGATTGGAAATTCCAAGCTAAGATGGCCTTTGACTCCGTAACTCAAGAAGACTGATATTGTCAGAGCATAGATGATTATTAACTTAGCTTGTGTCATCTTGACAATAATTTTTTTTTCTCTGAAGGATCCCAATTTCAAATAATGCAAAACTCACAATAGAGATTGTTCTTTACCAACTAAAATCGCTTGATTCATTAATTACTCGCTAGAATGAATCCACTTTTAAACTTCAGCGCACTGAATTTTATTTCAACACCATTTCAGTGATTAAAGATTTTCAATATCTGAGACTTGGTTAGGTGATACCTCATCTCATATCTCATGTTTTGGCATAACTGACATCTGTGCCTTTAGAAATTTTAACTAATTTTTTTTTTAATTTATTTATTTTAATTTACTACTGTACAAAAAATACAATAAGTAAATGTGTGGTATGTTTCAAACATTTGAAAATCTTGGAAAGGAATCACCCAACGGTGGTACTTCAAACATTAAATTAAATAAGAAGGTTCGGTGGCCATCTTCATTTCAGACACCTCGGAGGATTATCAGAGATTGTTAAATCAGCAACGAAAGGGATGTTAAGGTCATTATAGATATGTAAATGATATTACGGAGGATTTTGGATTTTAAGGATTGGGTACGGGAGGAATTTGATGGTTTGGTAGAGCCTTAAAGCTCAATTCCATACGTCCAAATTGGTCTGATTATCGTAGTGTATACTAATTTTTTGCAGTGAATGGGAAGTTTAGAGCGTTTGTCAAGTAAGTGTTGTAGCAATCGAAATCTACGAGCAGTTTCATGTCGTTTCAGTCTTGTATGTAAGCCCAAGTAAGTATCTCTCAAGATAGAGTCCTAAGTAGCGAATCTGTTCAACAGGCGTTAGTGGAATATTTAAAAAAGATACTATAGGACAAGAGGGTAGCGGTTTACTGCAGAGAGTAAAGGTGCTCTGGTGAGATTTGATAAGATTTATTTTATATATTTTATTTTATACCAGATCGGCCTGGTGGGCCTTACATGGTTGATTTAACCGTTATACATTATAT
>NW_027106118.1:331522-332619 GCF_000696795.3 Halyomorpha halys | reverse complement strand
CCGATCTGGTGGGCCTTACATGGTTGATATAACTTATATTTTGTAACAGTAGATTATGAGGGGTTATAGTCATACAAATGACACCCCAACTATATAAAATGTTCTTATTAAAAGAAAAAAATAATAATAAAATAAATAGATAAGAATAATGCTTCTTAATAAAAGAGGAATGTAAAATTTAACAAAAATTAATTATATTGGTACACTTAAATAAAACAAACAATTGTCTTCAAATAGTAAAAAGAAACAATTTAATTTGAAAAAGGGACGAGAGAAGAAAAGAGAAAATAATAATAATAATAATAATGAATGAATAAAATGAGTAATAATAAAAAGTAAATTAAAGGTAGTGTGAAAATGAATTAATTTTATATTTATTAAAATTTATAAAAGAATGTCCTGCAGCAGTCTGGGCTTCAGTCTTCGGGTTGAGGTTGGGTTTCCCTGGTTGTAGGTCACTGATAAAAGAGTAAATCACTATTCCTACTGTCCTTGATTGATTCAAACTTTGATATTTCACAAAAATGTAAGTAGAATATTTGGTATAAGCATAATTCCTTTTGCTTGATGAAATAATTTTTTGATACTAAAACATCAAAGGCAAAAAATGTTTATAAAGTTTGATAGCGTAGATACTGCCAGTTAGAAATTATGCAGGACTGACCTGTGTATCCATTTAAATGCTAACTACCTTCATAGCGGGAACAGATTGCTCTTCATATGATTACGTAATTTTATATAGAACTACTACTGGGAACTATGTATTTAATACTTAGCTAATTAGTGACTGATTATAAAAAGAATTAAAAATTTGAAGGTGCCAACACATTATATAGTATTAGGAAGGTAATACTTATGTTCAGCTTAAAATAAAATCTCACTTACATCATATATACCATATCAAAATTTTTTATGGTATTTTTGATTTTATTCACAATGAATTAATACATCGTGAATGTTATGATATAAAATTATATCGCATAATTTTAACATTAATTTTTAACTAAATAATTCAAAAACACTATCCAAATTATAGTCTCAAAAACATTTATTTCATTTACACGTCCAACGTTTCGGCCAATTCGGCCATCTTCAGG
>NW_027106118.1:329031-329497 GCF_000696795.3 Halyomorpha halys | reverse complement strand
ATAAATGTTTTTGAGACTATAATTTGGATAGTGTTTTTGAATTATTTAGTAAAAAATTGCCAGTCTCAAGAAAGAATTTTAAGATTATAAATAAATAAATTTTTAATTTTAATTACCTAATTTCACCCTCTCTCGGTGTGAACCATAAATTTGACACCTATTGGAGTTTTCATATAGGTGTGTACTTTTGCTAAACATATCCTGTAAATACTTACCTAAAATTGTTTTACGTTTTCTCAATTGTATTATTTTAATTTTATGATTAAACATTATTATTAATAGTTCGTTTCTTTTTTTAGACCTTGCAAACTCCTACAATTACAGCAAGTAAATAATATTTTATTATTTAATCCATTATTCTGCTGGGCTTTAAATAGATTTTTTTTGTTCTAAAATTGATTATATAGGGAGGTATAGTCTCATGCAAATAACACCCCTAACTATTTACAACGCTATAAATATTGAA
>NW_027106118.1:326083-328316 GCF_000696795.3 Halyomorpha halys | reverse complement strand
ACAAAAACTATGACATTTATAGATTTAATAAAATAAATAACTTACTTCTAATGGGAAACAATAAAAAGTTTATTTGAATTTTTTGTTTAAAATAGTAGTAATGACAATAATAGAAATAGATAAAAATAGAATTTATAATGGGATATTCTCCAAGTGCCTGGAGTTCAGTCTTGGGAATGAGGTTGAATTTCCCAAGTAAAAGTTACTGCTCCTTTAACTGCCGGTAACTGGGAGCGGAATTTTATAAACTGTTTTTTAATGGAGTTGTCTTCTGACTCCATTTGTAATTCCCGTTGCAATTGGCAATCTTATATAATCTTATAAACCAAGTAGCATGTTTTGCTATTCATAGGACCTGATATTGGAATTTTTGCATTTGTTTTATTTTCGCCCCCCCCCCAGACTTCACAGGATATATGGTAGCATTGCTAACCTTGTGTACTTTTGTGTTAATTTAATGTTGATGTGGTGATTGCAGGTAAGGCGGCGTTCGAGGTGAATTCCCAGGTATCTTACTGGCTTCACTGGCAGAATTCCATTGCTCTTTTTTTAACTTTAAGGATTAGTTCTGGTACGTACAGTGGGCGTCTTAGAGTAATAACTTTTTGAAGTACATATTTCAATGTTGAGTCTTATCACCCATTTAGTGAAGCATTGTTCTAGATCATTAAGGTCACTCTGAAAAGTATTTCTAGACATTATTACGTCATTTTGTTGAGATAAATTTGCTGTAACGTCAGCGAACATAGCTATAGACGTATGTGTGGGCAGGATGATGTGAAGATAGAAGTTAAGGAGAATGGGAGAAAGGACTGAACCTTGTGGAGTACCGGTATGGATTTGTCTTGTAGAAGAATTTGTGATATTTATTCTAACAGAAAATGTTCTGCCAATGAGTAATGAGCTCAGAGTATTTCTGAGTGCTTGATTTCTATAGTTAGTATAGGTATATAATCACTCGAAAGGTAACGAAATTATCTACATAAAAAATCTTTTTTATAAGACTTCATACACAAAAGAAAGTCCTATGAGGAGGTACATCAATATTTATGAATATAAAAAATATTCATATTTATAATCTTTCAGATTATAATATTTGAATAAATAATCCAATTTACATGAATACAATTGAAATCAACAAAAAATTGGCTACATCTATTTTTTGCAGCAACATATTATATATAAATTTATTTCCATGTTAGAGAATTGTCATAAAAATATATAGGAAACATTTTTTTAAATTCTTTATTTGGAGTTTAACGTCCTTATGATCTCTAGCTTGGGGCAGGAAAGACGAATTATTCTGCAGTTGAAATTTATTCCCAGGGTCCGCCAAAAAAGTCAATCCTTTGTGTTGTTTACTCTAACAGAAAACTATTATTTATTCAATACTCAGGATCGATAATTATCTTTCAAATGGGAGTTAATTGGTCATAATAAATAATAATGTATCTTGTACAATGTTTTTTATATCTAAGAAAATCTCTAAATAAATATCACACAATGTTCACAATTAATCTTTCTTAATTTAAAACAGCAATTTCTTTTTTATTCGGGATGACAATATTCCCCCTTCACATTAATATACAGGTAAGAGAAAGTAAAAGCTGACTGTTGTAATAACAATCATAGAAAAACAATAACTATCAAATTGTTTTCAAATCTTATATTCATCCACTCTGTACTACTATTAGCTATAACATATGGTTAACTTTTTCAAATAAACAAAATTAAGTAAATGTTATAAGTATTTTAATAGATTTATTTTTTATTTTTCTGTTGCTTCGAGAATTTATATTTAAGGATTTATAGAGGTGTAGAAAACGATTGTCAACTATGTTCTTACCAATAATACAACGGTTTAACGAAATATAACAAAATCGGTATATTGGAATAAGTAAAAAAAAATATTTAAAAAAAAATATAATAAAATATTCTGGATTTTCTTTTTAGGAAGTCTGGTAAGTCAATTTCAATTAAAATTTTTTGAGGTTAAAAACTTCCGATTTGAATGTAATTTATTTTAAATTAACATATTGTTGCACACGAAACAATTGTCCCATATTAATGTACTTTTATAATCTCATTTTTTAATTTTATTTTTATACCTGATCGGCCTGGTGGGCCTTATATGGTTGATATAACTTATATTATATATATTTTTTAATAGTTGATTATGAGGGGGTATAGTCATACAAATGACACCCCAACTATATAAAATGTTCTTATTAAA
>NW_027106118.1:314991-325533 GCF_000696795.3 Halyomorpha halys | reverse complement strand
CATCAGCAGTGGCCTGAGGATTGTTTTAAATATAAGAACAGTTGTTTCTGGTTATAGTTTGGAATTTCTGTTTAGAATAGGATATAGCATTGCTAACCTTGCATAGGTTTGAGTTAGTTTGATGTTGATATGGTGATTCCAAGTAAGGTGGCGATCTAAGTGAATTCCCAGGTATCTTTTTCACTCTGTTTCACTGTTATAATATCATAATCAGTCAAAAATTTGAAGAAGATCATGTCATATGTACATTGCTTGGAAAAAGAACTGCTTACACCGAAACGTTGTGCTACAAAATGTTAAATTAAAATAGATTACAAGTTGGAAGTTTTTTGACCTCAAAAAATTTGATTGAAATAATAAAATAAATGTTGCACCGGTCGGTGATAATACGTTTGCTAGTCAAGTAGAGTGAGATCTAATGATCGTTCTACGTGAGAAGAATTTCCTGTTAAGGAATACTAGCCTTAATTTTGTTTTTAGAAGTGTCCTTGACTGGGGTAGGGCCGGAACCTCTGTAAAAACTCAGCCATTATACTCGTAGCTCGAAATGGGAAAGCCATTTTCTTTGAGAAACGCTGAACTAGAGGCTATTTTCTCAGAAAGGAATTTTTCTTCGCTTTCAAAAAAGTTCAAAGGGTTTTGAAAACAATATAACTGTTTACTCTCAAAGATTTTTCGAGAGGCTTTTTAAACGCCATTATTTACATAACCTTTATTTCATTCACCGATTTATTTTCTTCTTTATTTTTTTACTTTTTATTCTTTCCCTATCCTTTAATTCATTATTTTAATTTATTTATAAGCTGACGTAGGACCTTTGAGGTATATCCTATATCAGATGAAGCAAAAATCTCTCTCTATATAAAAGGGAATGGTCGTATTTCGTCCACAATACATTTTTGAATTACTGGACCGATTTCATCGGTCAAAGCGTCTCCTCAGACAATTAAATACTGTTTTCAAAGAAATTAAAAATTAGAAATTTTTCACCTTGATTAATTTGAGAGATTTTTTTTTTTCTCCAAATGCCTATTGTTGATATAATCGTTCATTACTCCTCTGCATTTTATCTGATCCCTTCGTTAATAGAACCGCTGAATAGCTGAATGTCTGCTCTTCCAGTCTATATTAGTCAGATTAATTGCCCTTATAAGGGCGAAAATAAGTTTCAAGTAAAAAAAAACTTCTTAAACGTTTTATTTTATATCTCCGGTTCTAATTTTGTTAATTAGATCCGTTTTGTGCCCTTTGCTGCGGTTTAAAAATTTTATTTCTGATTTTTTCTAAAATTCGTATTTAAGGATTTCTTAAGGTGCTTAAAACGAATACTAACTTTGTTTAGTAATCAAACAAGAATATTTTAATTATTTAAATGATATTAATATAATCTAGTGCGGTAGGTGCATCGCACAACTTTCACTACCAGTAGAAATTAAATTTTCCTTTAAAACAGTTTTTTAAAAGTTATATTATAGCAATACTTCCCCTAACCATATATTTTAAATAAGATAAGTGAAATTAAAAACCGTCTATTGTTATAATAACCAGGAAAACACGTATTTATTTGTAAATTCAGATTCCTTGTTCGTTGTTCGCCACTCTCCATTACCTTCCAGGGATTTATTAGATAGATTTTTTTTCTAAAATATTTAGATTCCCAGAGGTATATTTTATTATACATTTATTTTAGGATGTATATTTCATCCAGAGAAGATGTTTCTCTTTTATTCTGTTTTAGTTAACTAATAGAAATCTTCCGTATTTTATATTTTTTATTACTGCTAACAAACAGAAATAATTAATAGTAGTTTTCATGATATTTAGTGTAAATAAAATGTATTGGTGTCATGATATGAAATAAGTCCATAAAGGTCGATTTTTGACCAAACGTCCTTTGGCCAAAAATATTGGTGTTAGAAAAACTGTATCCAGGGAAATATTAAACGTATGTGGTTCAATATGAAGATAGTTTAAGACACTATAAAGTTGCTTATAATGGTTATTTTCTTATATGAAGGACAGATAATCTAAAAGTCAGATAGAGAAAGTTGAGTTTTATTATGTGTGTTTGTAATCTAATAAGAGACTATAATGGAAATTATACTACTTTTGACGTGGGTGACGTTATACGATATGCCATAACTTCTATTATTGTATAATTTATAATGCTAAATAGGGTTTGCTATCTCACCGTTATACATATCCAGATCTAACTTAATGGTTCTTATATAAGCTATAACTCCATTATCAAGTAATTATGGATGACAGCTTGTATGATTTTTTAAAAAATATATTCCTTTTTTTAGAAGCAGTAGAAGTTCCGATGTTTAAGAGGACTTCTAAATGCAGGTAAGGGGAGGGTTGTAGAAGCTGCTTGTTCTGTACGTTTTTCTCAGGTAAAATTACAAGAGATAGAGAAGACACACAGTCGGTTCCGTTTCATTCCATTCATTAATCATTTTCAATGTTATCCGTATAAAGTCATTTATAAAGACATAATTGATCCATATCAATCCTTCCATTATAAACTTCCAAGCCACTCGAACCCACTAGTTTTTAACTTTGCTTCCTCTTCCATTTCTGAAAATCCTCTGAGGCACCTGAATAGATGGCCCCGGTACCTTCTAATCTAAAAACGTTTTTAGAGTGCTGCCAATGGGTAGCTCTCTACATGCCTATATTATACAATTATGATGTTACATCAAATTTACTAGATTTATTATTATGTACAGCTGTAAATGTCAATAAATAAATAAATAAAAAAAAATCCTTATGAACACTATCGACTGTAAATATTTGTCAGTCTCAAGATCTCTTTCTTTTTCCCGTTTAAGACCTTTATTCTCTTTTATTTAAAAAAAAAAGCTTAAACCCTTTGATAATGTATCCCTTCCCGGGCAGAGGGTCAAGTACCAAACGGTTTATTTCGTGCCACGGGCACGGCAAGGCGTTCAAACTGTTTAGCCTAACAAAGATATCGAAGATTATGGCAAGATTGTTTCCTTTCTTTTCTAAGATTATTTTAACTGAAGAAGGAGATGTGATTTAGTTTTAAATTCAGTTTGCCGTCGAATATGAAACCGATCACGCAATCCTTCGCAACAGAGCTTAGTGCTTCATCAGTTCTAAAAATCGTTTTTGTGATTTTATAATATTTTATTTGTGTTATCTAACATGGATAGTAGTAATAGTAGCGACTCGTCAATGATAAATCTCTGTGATGGTGATAATCTAGTCACAACTGATAACAAACCAACTTCAGAGAATACAAAACAGAACAACACAATTGACAATAATTTAGAATGTAATAGGCAGTAGACCTTCCCGTACTACCACATCCATCCGATTCACAGAACGATATTTTATAGACATTATTCCGCCAACCGCCATTAAGGTCAAACTGTATAGACTTTGTTTAGTGTGCTGTTTGAAACGAATGGTGGAAAAAAAGTGAGGAAGGAAACACTGTACTACTGCCCAGATTTTGAGGTCGGAGTATGTATTCTGTGTCTATCATACGCAGACTAATTACTAACAAGGTACATATAAAACATTTTTTTTGACATGCCAAAGTATTTCCGAACATGAAAAAACAAGACATTTTTTGAACACAAAATGCTTAATTTTACCACACTGTGAAAGGGGCTTTCTAGTACTCAAAAGAAAATGTAAATTATTTGAAGGAGATGGTCAGAGCTACGGTAAAGAAGAAAAATATAAGTTTTCCATTATTTACTGATTACCGACGTTTTGACCCACGTTGTAAGTCTTCACCAGGGATGTTGTGGTGGGTGAAGATGTAAACGATAGAATCTCAGGAGAGTGAGAATGTGATTGGGTTTGTTAAAACAGGGAGGAAAGGAAACAGGGAGTGCTATTTTGATGTGACAATCATGAGGTTGAAGGGATCCTATCTGAGCGAAACTGTCCTGAGAGTGAGTGTTAGGCAAAGAAGATGATTGATGAGCGATGAGTTGTTGAAGGCTGGAAGTCTCATGTAATTGTTGAGATGTGGAATGGGCTGTAGACCCGTACTTCCTAATCCTAGCATCATAGTGTCCCTTAAAGAAAAGGAGGAGCTATGAAAAGAAAAGGGGTGAACAGAGATCTGATGTTGATAGTTGATTTTCCAAGGTGCTCACCTCGGGGGATTAAGCAATTGGTCTGTGGCTATGAAGTATGGAACTAGCGAAAAGGGGTAAAGGATGTATCTTTTTGTGAGCTCCGTAGTCGTTTGTCCTGCTGTAGCCCAAGATTACGGATCTGTTGTACAGGGGTAAGACAAACATTTTTAAAGTATACTGTAGGGTTGTCGGTTTACGACCAAGGGTAAAGGTGATTTGATGGGATTTGTTGGAATTTATTTTAATCCTCTAATTTCGACACCATTCTTCGAGGGCTGTGGGCTTGTGGGATTGGAGAGTTTGGGATACAATTAAAGGGTTATTATTAACTGCGAGCACACATGTGTTATCGGCATACGTGGTCAGGGTAGTAGATTGGTTGGGATGTCAGCTGTATGGAAGTTGTAGAGGATGGGACAAAGGATACTACCTTGAGGAACACCTTTGGCCTTAGAATAGAGGGATGAATAGGAGCCATTGTGGTTTACATGGAATAATCTATCAGTGAGGAAGAAACGGATGATGAGAAAGTATGTGGGCGGTAGGAATTTACGGAATTTGTAAAGCAGTCCCGAGTGCCAGACTCGACCAAAAGCCTGTTCTATGTCGAAAAAGACTCCCTCGCAGTACATTCCGCGCTCCAAAGAGGACTAGAAAAAGTCCACCACACGATGGCAGTGCTGGATAGTGGAGTGGGATGTTCGGAATCTAAACTGGTGGTAAACCTTTTAAAAACGAAGAATTACAGGTTTTTTCTTTACTAAATAATGAAAAACAATTTAACTGGTCTTTATATCCCATCTGTTCACACAGTCCCAAAAATGGGGAGGTGATAAAATGACCTGTATACTTTATAGTAATAGATCTTTTTATTTAAATGCTGGATCATGTTAATATGTGCACTCCTAATAATCAATTACCATCAATGCTTCACTACGTTCTTCATCATATGCTTTACAGTTGCAGTTGAAACACAATCAACATTAGACATAAGTTAAAAAAAAAAAATTTAAATAATATATTAATTGAGTGATTTTAATTTTCTTAGTACATCTCCTTTTGTTGGACGTGATCATGTATAATCTAAATTTATTAAATAATAGTATTTTGTTTAATAAAAAAATGTATTGTATAAATAAATATAGAATAAAAAAAATGTATTAAGAACCACATTGTGAACAACACTGGTACTGATGGGGTGAACAGGTCCAGAAAGTGGGTATGTAATTTTTTTTTTCCAACCACTGGCGGCTACTTTGAAGTTCCCGCCGCGTACTAACCAAAGTCTACCTTGTTCTGACACTCCCTGTCAGTGCCCTTTGTGGCTAAGCGAGTTAAAATGCCAACTTTAACTGGCACGTGACTGCAGCCGGAATCCGAATCTTGCCTTGGGGATCGACTTTTATTTCTGTAGCAGTTCCTCGGAATGTAAACTTGACCTCCCCCTTGGTAGATGAGTGGTACCCTGTAGATAACCTCTCCCCTCCCCTCCCCTCCGAATGTCACAAATGATCAGGAAGGGAGTTATTAAATAAAAAAAAAGGATTTTACTAATTTTCTTAGAAAAAAAAATTCGATGGCGTACGATCTCACAAGATTGATTCAAAGTAAATGAAGTAAATACTTTCATATTTAAGAATAAATTTTAGGGAACTTAAATTACCTGCGTTATTATCAGTTCATTGTAAATAAAAAAATATCATAGCCAAGAAATAATTAAATTATATAGGATTAAAGTGAGAGTGGTTTTAGTCCATTAATTTTCATTTTGAGAAATAAGTGGCTTAATACAAAAATGCCGCGAGACCTTCAAAGAGTTCTTTGTGAAATGTCTCTGGTTTGGATTTCGCGGAAAAATTTCGAACAGAACAAGGAACTTCCTGGAAGATTTCTGTGTGAATATTAGGGAAGTTGCAATAACGGCCGTGAATACTATTCTGGACCCAGAAGGCATTGTGTACCATTACCTGATTGTATCACGAAAAGATAAATATGGGGTGGATAAGAGTTGAATATAGAATTGAAACAAACAAAAAGATAAGAACAAAACATGCTAATTCAATAATTAATAATTTATATTGCTCTATTTAAGAGCATGTGATTTTTATTTACAATGGAAGTATGTCTTTCTTAACTTTGTGTTAGATAATAAGCTAACAAATAGAAAGAAAAGTCAGTTATTTCACCCCAATTTTTGATGACTTAAATGAAAACTATGTATAGTAGTCAAAATTGAAAGTTGGCATAGATAGGAACAATAAAAAATGGCAGATGTTTTAAAACGTCAAAAAAGTTTAGCAAACATCATGAAAACTACTTTACAGCCCATTAAACTTGGTTTAATTTAAGTTCTTATGGACAATTGTTCGTTAAATGGTTTCTAAGATATAGTTTTCCGAAAATAAATTCACTAACTACTGATTTTCTGTTAGTTCTTTCTGAAATCTTGCTTTTAAAAAGAAACGTATCTCAGAAACAATTGCACGTGAACAGTTATATAAGGGCTCATATTTTAGAAACTTTGCAATACATCAAATGGTGTTTTATTAGGTTTCTTGAGTTGATAGTTGATATGGAGCTCTGATTGTGACATTAATTTTTGTGAACGTTCTGAAATTTTTTATTCCCACTAACTTTCTTTGTCAGACTCATTAATTGTAACACGTAACAATACATATATACTAAAGTAATAAAACATTAATTTGGGTGAACTAACTGACTTTTTTCTCCACTCCACGGTTGGACTAAAAGGAATAAGTCAAGTTAGAATTTAATCATAAATATACATTGACAATAAAATTACAGTGAACAACAGAAAGTCATACACTTATTAACACCTTACATCACAAATAAATTAATTTTATTATTATGATAAATTAAATGTGAAATTCGAGGTTGATGATCGAGGTGATTAATTCTTTTAAGAAAACTTCATCGTAAGTCGATCTTTGTTCACTGAAATGGAGAAGTATACATTGTCTATTTATTTATTTCTATAAATCGAATAACATAAGATTTTTCTAAAATGAAATTGACTCTGAAACCTCCTGCAAGAATCATCGGTAGCTCATAATAATTGTCATTGGAAAAATCTGCACTTTCAATTGTGTATGTTAAAATTAATTTAATAGTTTTAAAGAATTTAAATTGAATATTATAGTAAATTATAGGTCGAAAAGCCACATATGTTCAAAGAGACTTGTTTGAACGTTTTAAACTAAGGCCAATAAAACTTCATGTTAAATAAAAATACACCTATTTGTGCATTCAAAAATTCACTCGAACGACAAAGAAAATTTAATATTAACATCTTATAAATCTAAATATTTATAAAATGTATAATATACTTTCGTTCTTCTTCCCAAATATTTCTTTATTTTAAAATTATTTACAGTAATAGCCCCATTTCGGAGTCCTTCGCCCTCAGAGTTCTTCTGCGAATTAAAAAAACAATTTAACAATAATATAATAATAAAAACATATTTAACAATTATTTAAAAACTTGTAAAACTTTACCTATTATAAGAATAATATTCTGTCTTTACCTTCTTCTTACCTACTACTCTTATGTTCAAAATCTATACATTTTACTTCGTCAATTTTTTTTTAAAAGAATAATATATTTAAAATATTTTGGGAAACCACTAGTTATTTACTAGATTTCATTATCAAACTGAAACCGAATTTACCTTTGACTATAATCCTTGCTATGTTGGAATTTTGCTGAGCTTTCCGCATATTTATCAGTTCTTGTTTTTGTTTATCCTTTCCTTTTTCTCATACACACTGCAGAACTATCTTTTTTCAATTTATTATAAGTTTAAATTATTAATGATGTCTGCATAATGGCTCTTCCATCTTACCGCATTGGTCTTATAGACCGATATATTTTATTGTCTTATAAAATAAGAAAGAAAAAGGAAAATAAAATAAACCAAAATGGTAATAGATCAATATGGGGAACAATTAGCAAAATGTAGACATAGCAAGGATTATAAACGAAGGTGAATTCCGTTTCAATGGGATAAAGATACCGAGATGCTAATGGTTCTCCGAAACATTTTATTATTTATAAAAAAAAAAATGGCAAAGTAAAATTTATGGATTTTAGAAATAGGGAGCAAGGAAGAGACAGAATATTATTGTTTTAATAGGTTACTTTATATAAATCTTTAACTAATTTTTAAATATTTGTTTTAAATAGGTTTTTATTATTATATTATTGTTGCATTGTCTTTCAAATTTGTAGAAAGGACAAAGGAGAACTTGGAAACGTCAGTGTTGATGTAATTAATTTTAAAATAAAGAAATATTTAGAAAATAGAAAAAAGAAAATCACTAAATATTTATAAGTTTATAAATAAGCTGAACCTTTCCGGGGTAAAAGATTGGTGAATTAACAAATATGTTATAAAATCAAATTAAAAAAAACAACAGTCAATCAAAACGACATAAAAATGATTGGTTCATGATTCATAAGCGAAAAACCGAAAGATGAACCCAAAATATCCAAATGATTTCTCAAAATAATTAGTTCATTGATAACTTTCTTAGGATCGGCGAAAATGGGTTTGATTGGGGTTGCGAAGTTTTGATTCATTTATTATACTTCAAAAAAAGATTACTTACTATTAACTATATTAAACGAAGTTGAAATAAAATATTACAAAATAATTAAGAATTAATGAGCACATGGAGACATTTCGAGTTTCATTGGTAGTACAAAAATTTATTTCCATTATTAGATAGTGGCACGACCTGGCAGTAGGTACTGAATTAATCTATTTTCCTTTATTGTGCATTGACATAATTTAAAAATTTGGTTATATTATTTAGGTTTATCCTGTTTCATATTTTTTTACTATAATTTTCATAATTTGTCATGTTTTAATTGTAAAACAATTTTATGAAATCGTGACAAGCCTGAAAGCCGAACAAATAAAATATGACAAATTTTTTCATTTATCAATAGGCAATTCTTACCTGTGTACAGAGATCTAAAATACAGAAACATCTTGATTATATCAGGATTAACAGTTCATCTCAAGTAATTTCTTAATCTGAAAAAAATAAAAATATATATATTATTTGTTAGAAAATAAAAAAAAAATGTATGCTAAAAAGTTATTAATAAATTTATCAACTAATAAAAAGTTCTTTATCTTACCTATTATAATTAAATTTGAACAAGCACTACAATTTTATACGAAGATAACTTCATCTCAACTTTGTATGCTAATATGTCAATATATTGAAAAAAAAAAGTTTAACAACGAAATTGGAAAAATATTTTGAAAATCTGCAACCCTTAACTTCTTTTGATGGTGTAGCCTATTTAACAATGAAAGAGTCTTTTAGATTTGGAAGAAACTTTTTTTTTGTGAATCTAGTCCTTCAAATTTGGGCTCTTGTCAATATTAGGGGCCAACGCGCCCCATTGCAAAACAAATTTTATATTATAGATCTGATTCTGATTAAAAATGATTTAAATAGCAAAGTGGAAGAAAAATCAAAATATATTCAAGTATTTTATAAAGCTTGCTAACAATACCAAAAAACATTCAAATTAGTGATTTTGGGGGGAGAACATCAGTGATGAAAATGAATTTATTCCATACACTTATCTAATTTTTCGTAGTATATTTTTTAACTTTTAAAGTCATGGGAAATTATGATTAAACTCAAATAAAACAAAAAAGTTCATTAGCTATGATTCAATTTCTGTTTCAGTTTTTTTATTAATTGTTTTTATTTTATTTTTCTCGTTCTGAATAGGACACGACTACTGAAAAACTATTTAACAGGCATAACATGCGTTTCGGGGCGTAGGTGTCGTAGACAAATGATGTGGCTGGACTTAACGTCCCTGGATTTTTATGTGTTAGAGAAGTTTAAAAGAATGGTCTATACCGAACCTTTTGAGACAAGGGTACTAGCTTTTAATGGCCGTTGTCCTGTTGAAAATGACAAGGGTGTACCGTACCTAGCATAGAAGGGAATTTAAAAATTTCATTTAAATAAATGTTTTAAAAACTATTATTGCTTTGATGATGTTTTAAAATTAGGTAACTAAAATTGCTACTTATTAAGTTAAAGTTGTAAATATATAAATTTTGTCAAATTATTAATTAAAAGATTTAAATTACGGTTTTGAAATTAGTAAATGTTTTGAGTATATTTTTAATAACATTTTATTTTATTGAAGATCATCAATAGAATTCTCCACAAAGTAAGTGCATTAGTGCATAAATTAAAAAAAATAATAAGAGAGAAAATAGAAAAAGGAAAAAAAATGAAAACGATAAGAATAGTACTCACTGAATTAAAAAAAAAATTATAATAATAAAGAAGTATATAAATACAAGAAAATACTATCATGATTTGTATAAATTTAAAATAATAATAATACCAAAAAATT
>NW_027106118.1:310734-314855 GCF_000696795.3 Halyomorpha halys | reverse complement strand
TATAAATGAAAAATAATTTATTTACAAGGCAAAGAAAATTAACTTTAAGTAACAATTAAATAAATACACATTCGCATCTATGTACAATAATTACATTCTGACGGGAAACTCCAATCCAAGCCTTGCCAACCCTTGTGGAAGACAAAGCAGGGCTTCAACGAATCACAGCGCTTTTCTCCCAGCCCTGTCACTGGTATTTAAGGCCAGTGGAGACTGAATGATTAATAATAATAACATAGATATGATTAAGTCATCATAATGAGCAAATCCTACCTAGTTGCAGGAACAGTTGTGAAATTTTATGAAAAAACATTAAAAAGTACTTTCAGGAAATAAATATGTTAAAAACGGTTGAACATTGGACCGAGATGTTGCAAAAAATTGTTTACGTAATAAATATATGTGTTGCAGCCAACATATGCTTAATAATTCATTTACTATAGTTGTAAGCATTGCGTATTACCATGTTTTGTTTAGGCTACAGAGGTATTAATAATACCAGTTTTGTGTAAATACACCGGGTCAGTGGTCCTTATCTCTCTGCCTAGTCAGTAACTCAGATAACTCTGAAACTTGCTTCAAGCCACGGCGGGCGGTTTTTCTCCTCTAAGAGGACATTTCTTCATCAAGGGGCCCCATCACTCAGGGTGACAAATAGACAATTTTATTTATAAATTAGCAAAGACAAAAAACAATATTATTTTTTGTATTAAATATAATTTTTAGAAGTACCTTGTTTTATTTTTTCTAGTTAATATCTTTCAATATTTTGTATTACAGTTTCTTATGTTTTTTATTTCAAATACAGCAATAACGAAATTTGGCTATTAATTTATTTTATTTTCAATGTCTCTACACGGTTGGGCTAGTAAAGGTTCTTTTTGAACTCCTACCAACTAACAATTTGAACTAACAATATGTTTTTGATAATTAGATTTCATTAATATGTATAAAAAATGTATGGAATTAAAAGGGGTTGTTCCCTCTTAGTATTTTTAAAAAAAATGTTTTATTTTATTTACAAAATGTATGTTTCAGTAATTTAATTATTACAACATATTCAAACTCCCAGTAGAAAAGAAATGTAGACTCCGTAATAACTAATTGCAATTACTCTTACTGAAAACACTGGTACTTTGAGCAGACACGAAGTTTCACATTATATAATTGTTTTACTGAACTGAGGGCTAATAAGCTGAGATTCTGTAACGGACCCCAACTTAATTAGCATGGACGTCGAGCTTTTTAAGCAAGAAAGTTTTTTTTTTCTAAAAGAACGGAATCTGTAGTCCAGTGGGGGGCTGAAAAAAACAGATCTCGAATAATCCACGATTTCACTAATAACAGAACTTCGTGTTAGCGCAATTACTGTTAGATCATTTGTTTTGCTTTTAAGCAATAATAGCTTTATGACACAATTAAATAAAATATGTGAAAAAATATATTTATATTTTTTTCAATAAGAAAAGAGTAGTAAGACCTGTGGTCTCTCACTATGCCGATTCATTTGTGTAAATACATAATTACATATTAAAATGGAATTTTCCCTGACATAACGAAAATAGTTGTTGATATTTTTTTCATTCTGAAATCATAGGTTTGTTGCTATCACAATACATTTATTGATCAAAATATTTTTTGATCAATAAATATAAAAAATATTTCATTGTAAGTTGTAAAAACTATTTTATTTTACTATCAGTGATGAATGAATTTAGGAATTGATACTAATATTTAAAAATGTCTTTTAATGTATAGTACTGCTTTTATTTTTATTATTTACAATTTAGGGTTTTCGATAATATAATTATATTAAATTGACATTAAATTGATTGTTAGATTTAATTCGAAATGCAGCCATGTGACTTTTACTCTCCGCCACAACTTCTGTCCACCAGTTACTCTTAATATTATTCCTCTACCCAGATCCGACACAGTCCGATACCTCGGATTCATTTTGGACAAAAGACTCACCTGGAACCAACATACTAGACTTAAAAGACAAGAACTTAATAGACGATTCCGCCAACTATATCGACTGCTCAGCCGGACCTCTCATCTCTCACTAGAAAACAAACTACTAATTTATAACACTATACTCCGACCTATCTGGACCTACGGACTTGGGGAACAGCTAAACCGTCGAACATCAAACGTATCCAATCCTTTCAATCCAAAATCCTTAGAACCATAGTTAATACACCCTACTACGTTTCCAACTGAACACTATACCATGACCTACATATCCCTTTTGTCCTTGACCTCATACCAACCAAATTCTCAAAATTTTATATAAACCTTTCCAACCATCCTAATCCTTTGGTTCAAACCTTATCTAGTTCCACCCATCCCTACAGCCATCCTACAGAATTATTGTAAAATAAAAATGGACAATTGGAGTTCTCGCAATGGTCATATTCTCCATTCAAGCTGAGTGTTTGCACCTTTAGTGCACTTGCTCAGCCTCCACTGGCTCACTACCAGTGATGCGGCGAGAGGGATGCACTGGGATCTTTTGAGCTCTGCTCTACCCCTCACACGTGGGGGATAGAGTGGACTCAGGGATCCTTAGGTCGATTGTGCAAATATTGTATATAAGAGTGTAAATGTGACAAGAGATTATATTATTTTATCATTATGTTATTTTATTTATTTTTTTCAGACACATAGTTTGATTATGTTCATTTTGTTTATCCTTCTGTTTGTATATATTTTAAGAGAGATTTTTTTTCATTCATTTATTTATTTATATTCTTATTTCATTTTATTTTAGTAAGAATGTGATCATTCATCACTATTATCTGTTGCCTACAACTGTGTGGCAGATTGTAATATCTATCAATAAATAAAAAGTATTTATAATAAGATTTAATTTTTTTCGATATGTTTTAGGCCTTATTTGAAATGTTTAGTATTTTTGGTCTAACGATATTCCACGTTGCTTGTACAATTAAAGCACTAATGATAATGCTATACAATTCTGTTTCTTCCAGATCATGATAGGTTTCGTTTGTATGTGAATTTATTTTTCGTTATAATATTATTTTGTACATTTATTCTCACATTTTCTATCATTTGTCCGCTTGCATTGAACAATGTGTTATTGAAGTGGATTTTTTTTACTGAAGTTATAAAACTCAAGAAAAAAACAATTTCTAATTGTTTAAATTAACGCGAGATGAAACGTAACTGGTGGGGGGGGGGGGAGCAACGCTGCCTAATTCTAGTTGGGAAATTTCTATACTGAAATAGGGAAGTAGGAGATTACAGTAGCTGAACATTCCCTGCGGTGTCCCTCCGGTTAAGCGTCCTGTTAGCTTCAACTCTCCTAATACAATATAAAAACCCCTAGCAAATTGACTCAGGAAATGACTGTTCTACTCTAATTATTATTAATCTGCGACTAATACGTCTGCCATAAATTACAAGAAGGAATGGTTATGGGCCCTCTTCACAATGTACTATAACGTAAAATTGCACACTGCGCAAAAAAGTGGATAAGATAGCGCCAAAAATGGAATGAATACCAGTTTTTGAACATTTGAATTAAAATATCTTGAGAACTAAAAATCGGAGTTACATACAGTGAGTGAAGGAAATGTTCAATATTTTATCCTTTTCCTAATGGACTATAATCAAAAATTATATCTGGGAGCTTCATCGAGTTATATAGGCGAAAAGTGGAAAACATAGCGCCAAAGATCACATTGTTATGATAATTACATAAATTACGATTGAACTTTAAATGTTACATAAAACATATTTACTTATTTTATTTTCCAACAAATCCCATCAAATCATTTTTACCCTTCGTCGGAAACCTACTGACTGCCCTACAGTTTCATTTAATGATGTTACTCTTACCCCTGTCGAACAATTCCGCTACCTTGGACTACATTTGGACAAGCGATTAACTTGGAATCCTTACACTAGACTGAAAAGACAGGAAACTGCACGTCGATTTCGACTATTACAGCACTTACTAGACAAAAGGTCTAAACTTCCAACACATTACAAAATACTGATCTACATGACTATAATAAGGCCAATCTGGACATACGGAGTTGAGCTTTGGGGCTCCACTAAACCTTCGAATTCCTCTCGTATTCAATCCTTACAAT
>NW_027106118.1:307412-310684 GCF_000696795.3 Halyomorpha halys | reverse complement strand
CAAAATCCTTCGTAAAATCCTCAATGCTCCTTACTTTGTCACAAATAAAATCATACATAAAGACCTTAATGTTCCCTAAGTAACCGATCTAGAACCAGATATCACTTCTTCCATTATAAACTCTCTAACCACTCAAACCCCCTAGTTTCTAATCTTGCATCCTCTTTATTCCTGACAATCCTCCGAGGCGCCTGAAAAGAAGATGACCACGGGACCAGCTAATGTAAAATATCATTAGAGTGCTACCAATGGGTAGTTTCTCTAGACGCCTGTAACACTCCTATTTAACTTAGATCAGATTTACTAAATTAATTATAATGTACAGTTGTAAATAACAATAAATAAATATTAAAAAAAAACTTATTGTATTTATTACTTGTACAGTTGTAAATCACATTAAATAAAAAAACAACTTTAAATGTTGTTAGTGTAAATACCTCAGGAGTAGCCATATTTGTCTATCTTGGGTGAATTTGGTTTTAAAAAATTTATAATTGTTGTAAACTTATTATAAACCATTAATAAATTAGACTAAATGTGGTACTACAATTAATCCAGTATTTGCAGAAAATATTGAAAACATTCAATCAAATGTAAACTTCTTACATTAGCAATCACAAGCTAATCATATCAACATTTACTAATCATGCGAATGATAAGGTAAACTATTTCATGAATGAATGATATAATTACAAAATTACAGTATTTAATAATTATAATTAATACGAAAATAAAATTTAAAAAATGTTATTATAAAATAAATATGATTATTACTAAAATTTTAATTTGAAAATTTCGTTTCCACAATTTACTCTTCTGTCGGCCAGTCCCTAGACTGCCTACATTTTTTATAATATCATTATTTTATTCATCTCGCTTCATATAAAATGAACGTTGTTCTGTAACAGCATAAGGTGATTATGTGTTGCTAGGACAACAGAGAACATCAGGTGGGACGTGGATAACGAAGTTTTTACTTAAATGCTTGTTGAGTGCTCGAATTGTTCGCTTCAGTTGCTTTAATCATGAAAGTAAATGAAGTAAACAGTAAACAGATTCTTTTAGCTTGGCTATATAGATTTTTTATCTCATAAAAATCGAAGCCATAAAAAATATTAATTATAATGAAAATGTTCGTTAGATTCATTTTTAGTAGATCTCTCAATATATATATATTTTAATTGACAAATTAAAAAAATTGATAAAAATCATATAAAAAAGAAACTAGTGATAACGAATAATAGTGAATTTTGGTTAACGAAAAAACGTTTTCGTATGATATACCAGTTAAAATTAAAGTCTCTTAAATGTCAAGAAATAACGTAAAATCCCTTTTTTAAACAAATTCAAAACAATTATTTGTCAGAAAAACGAATACGAACCTTTTATTAAAATATGGAGTTGAGGTACTTTAACACTGTATATTTAGAATATAATATATGTAAAAATGTAAAAAAACGACGATAACTCAGAAGCAGCAGTTAGAAAGTTTATTACCATTGTCGCCAACGGATTGATGTCAATTTAGCTTGTAATAAATCTTCTGACACTATTTATCGTAGAACGATAAAAATATAATTTTATTTTACTCATGAAATATGATTTAAAATTATTTAAATCCTTAATGCTCCTTACTTTGTCACAAATCAAATCGTCCATCAGGACCTCAATTGAACCGATTTGGCCAGAACCAGATACTAATCCTTCCATAATAAACTTCCCAACCACCCAAACCAACTCGTTTCTGACCTGGCTTCTCCTTCACTACCTAATGATCCTCCTAGACGTCTGAAAAGAAGATGCCCTCAAGATCTTCTTTAGAAATGTTTTTGGAGTTCTATCAATGGGTAGATTCTCCACATGTTTTTATCATGTCGTAATATCACTTACAGCAAATTTACTTGATGTGTATATATGTATACAGTTGTAAATATCAATAAATAAATTATTAAAAAAAAAAAATATTTAACGATATAGACTTTTATTACTTCATTTTATGTATTGAACGAATTACATATCTGAATATTTTTTGATACTTTATGACTTATGATAGATACAATAAAGGACTATTCATAGTACCAATGAATTTAATAATTTAAATTCATTAAGTTGTAAGAAACAATATTAGAGCTGTTTGAGAAGTGACAAGAAATATTTTTCATATTCCTAAAAAAAAAAGTAAGTAACAAAACCATAGCGTTCTTACATAATACATGACCAGGATCTGACTAGATTGTGAAGAGGAATTGCAATAGGAGGGTTTTTAAATGTGTATAAGAGAAGGGGCTTGCCGGATTTTAAGCGAGAGGGAATTCCAAATAGTTGTGGAGTGGGCAATAAGGGAGTGTTAAAACGTGGAACATCTGCGAAAAAGGGTAGAGAATATTTAATAAGAACACTGAAGATAATTCTTGGATGTTTTAACATCACTTAAATAGGTTCTCGGAACACAAAAAAAAGAAACATTTTTCAAAGCTAATATAACGCATGGAATATTAATTTTTACATTTTAGAAAAAAATTACATTTAATACTAAAATAAAAGAACATATAAACATCATAGGTGTAGAAAAAAGTGGGGAAGACAAAATCAAGGAATTTATTTTCATTGAAATATTATCGATTTCACATGCAAAGATGATTGTTAAAAATTAAATAATAATAAATTATATTTAATTAAGTCTTAATACTCTTTCTTTTTGGACAACCTTGCTATCCTCAATGCCTATCTATTAAATAGTAGCTTTAATTAGTATTTATTATTACTAGATCAGGACCTGATTGTAGGGAAGGTTAAATAATATTGATGATAATTGAGTGATATTAGTGTTTAAATTAATTGCAATTAAAATTATTTTTATTTAAATGAAATAGTGATATATTTAGGTAATTAAAGGTAAGATAAGGCAAGCTTAATAAATTAATATGATTCCCTATTTTTTATTGTTTCGTAGGTTAATTTGATTAGTTTATTAGACCTGGGCAGAATAGCCTGCAAACGTTTTTAATAGTTAGATGTAAGGCTGTAAATTTATAGTTAAGGTATTCTATTTTATTAGTAATAGTGTTATTTAAAATTGTTAACAATGAGTGTATAATAAAAGCTGTTATTTAATAAATTGTACTTGAGGATGGCCAAGTTGGCCGAAACGTTTGGACATTTAAGTGTTAATAAAGAGTGTTGAGACTTAATTGGATACAATTTATTTTATTTAAATAATAAAACTCAGATTATAAATAAAGAAAAAAAATGTAAAAAGTAAATTATATATA
>NW_027106118.1:295342-302497 GCF_000696795.3 Halyomorpha halys | reverse complement strand
TATTTATTTTACAAAGTTCTATACCTTTATTAGAATAAAGCAAAACAATACTGTCAAGATCGTGTTAGAGCAAAATCTTTTTTTAACAACATCTTGGACCATATTCGAAAATATTCTATATGAGTATAACATCTTTTCATGCCACTTGAGTGTCAAATCTATGTACACTTCTTGCTTGCACCTTACTCGGAACCAAATTGAACCCTTCCTAGACCGGGAGATAATTGGGATGAAAAACAATTAACCTACATAATATCGTAAGGGAAAGAGCTTATTTTTACCTTAGCCCCGCACCTCTAAACCAAAATTTTTTTATTTATTTGTTTATTGATATTTACAACTGTATAAAAAATACAACCAGTAAATTTGATCATAATGACATAATGATATGATACAGGATGTAGAGAAACTACCCAGTAGTAGAACTCTAAAAACAGTTTAGAATATAAGGTCACGAGGCCATCTTCTTTTCAGGCGCCTCGGAGGATTGCCAGGAATGGAAGAGGAAGCAAAAACCAAAATTGAACCTGAATAAAAGAAGGTTGTGTTATAACGGGACATTCGAAGACCAATAAATTTTGAGGTGTTAAAACCGAGCGAAAAGCTTAATTTAGAGAGTTATGTTAGCAACTGGATAATTTAAATACTATTATTAATAATAACAGGGGGCAGCGGTAGCAGCGTGGTAACGCGCCAATTCGGAGCTCTATCTCTATAAAACTACCAACAACTCTGGAAAACCTTAGAGAACATTATTTAGTTTAGAGTAAATTTGCTAAAATATTAGACCTAATAGAGCTAAGAACCTTCAATAGTTCACGAGATATAGCTTTTTTAAAAAGCAAAATCTCAAAAAAATGTACTGAAAGATTAGTAGTTAGTGAATTCATTCAGAGAAATCTATATCTCGACGTACAGATGTCTATTAGCACTCAAACTAAAGCTTTTTAGTGGACTATAATGCAATTTATGACGTTTATGTTTTTAGGAGAATTAGTTTTCATGATATTTGCTAAAATAAATCCATTTATAGTAGTTGACAAATTTTCATGTGCAAAAGCTTTATTCATATGCTAATACCATAAAAACTAATACCGCTACAAAGATACGTGTTATAAACTAATTTATAGTAAGTTAAGTTACCTTCATTTTTGGGTCGAATTGTTTTTGAGATATAGAAATTTCAAACTTAATTCACTAACTACTAATCCTTCAGTACATTTTTTTGAGATATTGATTTTAAAAAAAGATATATCTCGTGAACTATTGAACGTACATAGGCCTATTAGGTCTAATATTTTAGCAAATTTACTCTAATTTAAATAATTTTCACTTAGGTTTTTTAGTGTTGTTGGTAGTTTTAAAGAGATAGAGCTCCAAAGAATATTTTTTTTTTAACTTTTGAAATAGCCACCATTTAGTGATTATACGTAGTTTTCATTAAATTAATAAAAAAATGGGGGTCAAATAACTGCCTTATAACTGAAATCTTTTGCAGGGTGAAAATTTTTTTAAAAAATCCCTACAAAAAAGACATTTAAAAAAATGTCATACAAATTGCCATCACACTGGCAAGAAATAATGTATAATAATGGCAATAATACTATTTAATAATGGTACCTTCCGGTTAACTTAATTATAAATAAATAAGTAAAAATTACAGTTACAGTAATTGCAGTTTTAAATAGTAAACCACTCTGTGATACGATCATATGCACAGAGATATGATATTCGAATAATACTTTCAATATACATGACCTACTTAGAGAAGAGGATCAACTATCCTGTTAAAGCACAAGTCAAACGCTTCCCTTCGTTGTACAATTGTGCTTTCCGGTCCAATATCAAAGGGGATATCTGAAGCGAAGTAATGAAAAACCGAATTGTGACCTAGCTCTTATGAATATCTGAAGGAAAAACACATTTTCTGGTAGAACATGTTACTTCTGTAGGTATAAAATACTATATGTTCATAATACTTGTTCGATAAATAGACGAACCCCCCTATATGATCTAATTGAACTCATAAAAATTATTTAATTTAAATAACATAAAAAGTGAAGCTATGTATTTTGCTTCTTTTAATTTTCAATTTTTTTTTATTAACAAGGTTCAGAATTTTTCTTTATTAATTTTCACTTATTTTTATCTCTTTAAGGTAAATTTACTATCTAGTACTGTAGTGCATATTAAATATCAAATATATACATGATGTTCACTGCGGTTAGGAGAGAATTGTTGGGATCAAATGTCTTTCTTTCTCCTCCACAACTGGGGGGAAAGGAGGTAGATAAACTTGGCCCAGTGTTCCTTGTATATTGTCTGGCTGTATTTACAGTACATAAACATACATGTGTTAATGATGTTTATTTAACTTTAATATTAATTTTTACAGTTGATGTTTTTTCGTAGTATTTTATCTTAATGAATAATGTATATAGGGGTGTACCAATAACTATATATTTTTTTTTATAATTCCCTTCTAGGCCATTTTTGACATGTGGAAGGGGGGAGGTCATCTACAGGGTACCACCCTATTCTAAATATGGTGTGAAGTCAAGTATTTCAATTTCGTGGGACCACCACAGAAATAGAAGTAAGTGGTGAGTATACACCAATTTTGTGCAGATACCTCTAAATTGATTAAATCGTTTGTAATTCTCATGGACTCATCTGTTATTGAGTGTGCTGAATTCAGTGGAATGCATTTTTTTTTTTAATTCAGATAATTTTGTCAGGTGTGAAAATCTAAATCTAAATTTTTTCCTATAAATATAATGTTATTATGATTGATTGTAGTTAATTTGATTATTTATCTCAACTTATTTTTGTTACACCTTCTAAGAAGGCCCCTCCCTGTAGTCATACGGCAATGAAACTGGCACAAAATTTGCTCCAATATGTACAAATCAATGGGAAAATAGTCACAAAAGTCAACAAAGATCAATTTTTCTGGTCTATCAAAAGTACGAAAAAACAAATTTTTCTAGTATTGAATTGAAAGTAGAAGTAATTTAGAAAAAAAATAAAGAAACAAACCTAGTTTTGAACAACTACAATTTTTATTTATTTATTTCCACCTTCCCCTGCCTTATAAGCAATACAGGTGTGCAGCAGCAGTTCCAAGTTACATATCCATAAAAAAAAAATACAATTTACGTATTAACTTTCGTTGGTATTTACTTGGCTGAAATAGTTTTTGTTTTTGGCTGAATAATAATAATAATAACTCACTTCTTTCCAATGCCGGAATAACGTTTGTAAAATTAGGTCTGTGGCTCACAAATATTATTTGATGGGAGAACGAATTACAGTATATATAATTTTTTATTTGGTTTGAAAAATATTTTACTATCCATAGTGACATTCAAACAATAAATATGATCCATTCATATTCATTAGTATATAATGAATTGAGGCGAAATACACACATACATCTATAAATATACCATATATTTATATACATACATATATAAATATACACAGTTGATTAGTTCCGTTTATATGGGGTTATCTTTGAAAGAATAAGTGACAAGGACCAATCTAAAAATCGAATCTTCCTATCAAACGTCCCACAACGACAAAAAATAGATAAACACTAGCCTATTATTTTGATGTCGGATAACAAATTGGATGTTAGAAAAGCTATCGAATTTTCCGCTACAGAACCATCAAACGGAAGGGTCCACATGTTCCTGTATTGCAGTGGGAATGATGTCGGGCAATTCTGGCATCATGAGATTACTCCAAGAGAATGTGAAGCCATAAAACAAACTCAAATGAAAAATTCATGTGAATGTAAAATGTAATTAAAAAGTTTATTTTATGATTACAATTTTTGAAAAGCGTTAAATCGTAAATTTTACCATTTTACTTATTCAACACGTAGCAAAATTAAGATACAAGTACATATTTTGTTGTTTTATTAGCGTCGACATGTTTATTCATAAGATTGACTGTAGCTTAGAAAAGAAGCAGTATGATTTCTGAAATCAAATAAGCACACAGGACCTTATTCTCACTATTAGGTAAATATTCGAAAAGGAAAAAGTTTGCGGATTTTTTATTTAAAAAATCCTTTGACAAGGCTAAATCTAGAATAAGAGGATTTCATCATGGCTATCGAATAGCCAAGAAGGGGATACTCCCTTTAATAAATTGATCCTAAAATAATAAGGATAAAAAAGCTTTGGGATCACATTAAATTTTTTTATTTAATTTAATTACATCTAATCTTCGGGGCTGTCAACCCATCATCAGGTATCAAAAAACAAATTTACAATATTCATCTTATGCATAAAACAATTAATAAGTATACTACAGTATTTTTTTAAATTTACAAAACAATTACTTGATTAAATATGTCTTTTAATATCACATTTTCCGTTTTCCTTATTAGTCTTGAATTTTTTACAATAAACCTATTGTTGTCTATTACTTAAAAAATTAATAATTAAAAATTTCAAACATAATTATAAACAAGAAGATTCGAACTCAAATATACCTTCTTGAAACTAGGTTATCTTTACCATTTATAATAAATAGAGTACAAACGAAGTCAATTCTCTCCTACCTCTGTTCCACGAATGATGACTAACCTATCAACAATATTTTTTTAACCATATAACATTATAATACTAATGTATTAAATTTATTCCAATAACTAATACTATTGTAGAACATTAAATTACTAAATGGTTAACTATATCTACGTAGTGTGTCATATATTTTAGTATATGTCTTAAAATTAATAGCGTTACCAATGTTTTTTGTGATATGTATTGCTTCTATTTCTAGCGTGATTTACTATGTCTAAGAGTTTTGGGTTTTCAAAATCAAATTCATGTTTAAACTTTATTCCATGTTGTGCCAGTGCTGTTGTGTTGATATTTTTACAATTACTCTTGTGTTGCGTCACCCTGGTTTTTAATTTGTTAGAAGTCTCTCCCATATAAACACCTTCATAGTTCTGGCATATTATTGAGATAATTACCTGATTTATTATCATTGTGTATAACTTTAAGAATATAATTTTTAATTTATGTTTTAACATATTTAAGCAAAAAAGGTGACTATATCTTTGGACCCTTCTAAATCTCCATGTAAACTTCTACTGTTTTTGCGTTCCCTAAAACCCGTGCCTCCGCTTGGATCCGACATTAAGATTTGAGAAAAATAACCTTGATTAGGTGGGTAGAGTGGAAAGGGGAAGAAGGAAATTTACAAAAATGTATCCTTTTCCTTAAAGAAAAAAAACAACCTAATATATAACTTTGTACGAGAAGTAGGACGGCAGAAATACATATAAAAAATAAATAAAATTGTGAGAAAAAATAATATTCTAAATATATTAAATTTTAGAATATTATTATCTAGTTAATTATTAGATCATTACTAAATATATTGTTAATTATTGCTTGAAAAAAGAAAAAGTAGGAAAAAATATTTTTCTGTATCTTTGTTAATATATATTAGTGTTTATAAATCTAATGATGATACATTTAATGATGCTATATGATATGGTTAATTATAGTTTGAAAATTTTTTTTTATCTTCATTAATATATATATATAAATGTTTATATATATCCAATGATGGATTGATAAGTATGCTGTGTTAGCGACCCGATGTAATTGGGAAGCATTGTGAAATAAGGATTTTTTTTCTGTTTTTAAGTTTTTAAGCGTAACTAGGTTCAGTGGAATTGTAGCAATACCAACTAACAGTGGATGGAAAGTGGTAAAACTAGTTGGTTCAAGAAATACAAATCTCAAACCTTTCTTTACCTACTCTCAATTTTCTTTCACCGGCTTTTGGCAGGCTTTCAAAAGATCTCAATGAATGTGGTTCCAAAAACGAAGAAAGTTCCATGAAAAGTCACGGCCAAGGTTGCTATGGGAAATTGTAATATTTCAAGAGCAATTATTACGCTCAAGAAAGTAGTAGGTAATTAAGAGTAATGATAAAAATGTATTTAGCTATCTAAAGTTTTACATAAAACTGTTGTTTTTTTTAAGTGTACATATTAAAATATTTTAATTTACAAATATTTTTTTAGTGACTTTTTGTTAATTTTTTTGGAATTTCTTTTTTTAGTTTCGGGATCGAGATTTGTTCTTAAGTCCATAATTAAAATATTTCTGAATCAAATATTTTTTTTCCAACTGTACACAAAAACTTTAAACATAAAAAAAAAAAATTAACAAGTAATTCATTCATAATTCATTTACTTGTTTCATTCATACTTCTTTTACATTTGTACCGCTAGATTGCAAAGACAATCGTCCAGACATCGTCCAGGATATATGGGCCTGAGATGGCTCCATGTAACGAATCTAGGAGAGTTAATCCTAAGGTTACCATAACTGCAATACACTTGTCAGAAATAGAAGCCACTCAAGTAAATGAAATAAATGATATATTCGTAAGCATATTATATATGTTCGTAACATTTAACAATCCATTGGTCACACCACTAAGAGTTACAGTGAGATCCAGTTACAAAATTTTGATAAAACCATCTTTTTTTCTTTAGGTCAAATAAAATACAAATGACGTTTGTAAATATTTTATTAAAACTTCAAATAGGGGAAAAAAAATTCTCAATGGGCATATTATGTAAATATAATTCAGAAACACATTTTTACTGAAAATCTTTCCTTAATCTCTCAGTAAGTCGATTTAGAAATGGAAAAGTTTTTCAAAATCAAAATAAAGAAAAAGTGATCATAACATTGATTAATTATCAAACCTTAGCAATAATAAGATCATCTCTACCAATAAAACATGTAATTAAAAAAAATCTACTAAGATCTTTAGGATAAGCACGTTATTGACCTTAATGGGTATTTTTTGAATTATAAAATGAACATAATAACTATTTTTTCAAGTTTTTCTAGAAAGAGAAATATTATGGCATATTTATTAACAATGTTTCAATTTCGATATTTAATTTTGAATTCATCACTACAGTCCACCTAGAAGGTTGAAACGGCAGTGGCCAAGAGACTTATTAAAATAAAAATGGACTATTGGAGTTCTGGCAATGGTCAGATTCTCCACTCAAGTTGAGTGTTTGCGGCTTTAGTGCACTTGCTCAGCCTCCACTGGCTCATTACCAGTGATGCGGCGAGAGGAATGCGCTTGGATCTCTTG
>NW_027106118.1:285069-295192 GCF_000696795.3 Halyomorpha halys | reverse complement strand
AGATTTTTTTTTCATTCATTTATTATTGTTTTTTTATTTTATTTTTTTTTTTTATTTGATTTTATTTTATTTTAGTATGTACGAGATCATTCATTACTATTACCTATTGCCCACAACTGTGTGGCAGATTGTAATATATATCAATAAATAAAAAGTATTAGTAAAAAAAAATAAATAAATTATCAATAGTCTACCAAATTTAATCCGCACTTGTACCGTATCACTTTGTTGATTTAGTTATATTATTTGATTATAATTGAAATGATAAAAAACAAATTATGGTAAGAGAACGGAAGACTTAGTTGGATTAAATTGTATGTTTCTAATCAAAACACCCTACCCAATCAGACACGACACATATAAAAACAGATCTTCATCAGAACATGTTTTTGTGAACAATAAGGATCACCCAAACAGTTTTCATGAACATAGTTTTTGAACAAGCAATATAAATCTTGAATCAATTGAATGGCACCTTTTCATTTCAAGGTCCAATAGTTTTTCCTAAATTCAGCCACAGGAAAGCTTACTATTACTATTTAGTATGGGAAACAACTAACACCCTCGTTACAACAACAACTGATAACTATGAGAATTGAAATTCTGACAGTGTTTGGGTTCTGATTGGAATTACTAGGAGAGGCGAGGAGTGGGGGAAAGTTATTCGATTACAGTTTGATGAGCCGGTTATCAACCTTGAAGGATAGTGGGTGTAATGGAGTTTTCTATAAACTTCCTGACTCGGACTTTTGTCCTGTTTTAAGGTCAAATACTCCTGCCCGCACTGCCTTTTCGCAATCAAAAACCTTTGTTTTATTCATCTTGAATATTACATTCAATCAATTACTCATTAATGTGAATTTTGATTGTTCAAAATATAATTACACGTCATTTGAGGTTTTCATAAGAACAAACAACCATTGCTATGACGTGGTTTTGCATAGCATGTTGATCAGAGTTCAACAAAAAGTAATTTTAATTACTTGACAATGTCTGTAATTTAAAATTGAGAAAATAAAATTGCAATAATTTTTAACTGTAATTTCAATTACATAATGACCTACTGTAATTGCAATGACTTGAAGAACTACTTTAATTGAAGAGATTTTATTTATTTTTTTCATTTACTTGCTTGTTTTATTTTAATTTTATTTTATGTTAATTTTTTTTTGTTTAGATATATATTTCACTTATTTATTTTTTTTATTATGAATGTGATCAGTATATAGAGTAATAGTGATAACCTATTGCCCAACAAAGGCAGATTGTAATATTTATTAATAAATAATGTATTGAAAGAAAAACAAAATCAATAAATTGATGAACTGCTGTAATTGCAATTATTTGATAAACTATTTTAATTACAATTATTTTAATAACTTTTATAATTGCAATTACTAGATAAACTACTGTAATTTCAATTAACAATTACGTTCTTTATTGTAATTGCAATTACTTAGCATTAAAATCTACAAAACATACAGTAATTGCTATTACTTTTCACAATTACAGTAATTGCAATTGTTTCTTAAGCACTCAAATTAAAGCTAGTTAAATGTACTATAAAGTAGTTTATAGCGTTTATCTTCGTAGGAGTAGTAGTTTTTATGATATTTAACAAAATAAATTTATAAAATGTTAATTTCTAGTTATTCGAATAAAATGTTTGATTTTTAAAAAAATTTATGTTCGGAAAGACTTCTTGGATTTATGAAAAACATCTCAAGAAGTATTAGACATACAGATGTCTGGCAATACTAAAATTAAAGTTAGTTTAAAGTGCTATAAAGTAGTTTATTACAAGTATCTTCGTAGGATTTGTATTTTTCATGATGTTTGCTAATATAAATTGATTCAGACATAATTTTATGTGCAAACTTCATATCTATATTCGAATATCATGAAAACTACTACCCCTACAATGATACGAAGCTCCCTACCTATACTTGGCTCAGTAATTCTGACTAGTATTTATACATAGTTTTCATTAAAGTAATAAAACATTGGGGTGAAATAACTGTCCTTTTTCTCCTCTTGGGCTCTTGTACAATTAGGAGGATTCGTTGACACTATAGTTAGGTGCCATTCTAAATATTTTTTTTAAAAGAGGGTTGGATGTTGTAAGAAACTAATCATGGGAAAAGTTAGTGAGTGTATGTATTTATAAACTAATAAGGAAATTATAGAAAATTCGACTAAGCAGGTACGCACGCTTGTGTGGGTTTGAAAAAGTACAGAGCAGCCTCAGTAATCGGAACTACGGCAGTTAACACTGGAAAAATAAATAAATAAAAACTGAGATGAGGAATGATGGGTGCTAAATTTTTTCTAAGAAGGGAAAAACTCCCCAGAGAGTCTGGGAATTTTTTCAAACCAAAGATGCCCTACAGTCAGAGTCGGAAGTATTCACATATCGTTTTAAATCAAATTTAAAAAAAACATATATTAATATTTGCTTCTAGCAATTATACACAAATTTTGTTTAAAATGTTATTTTACTTTAACATCACTTTTTTAAAGTTTATATTTCTTCTATTTCTTATTATCTAGTTGATATATTTGTATATAGTGAATGCGCTCTATAGTCACTATTAGCAGTGTTTATAAATATAAGACATAAAGTAATATTACACAATAAGACATAAAAAACTACCCTGTCATCATTATCATTTTTCTCTATCCATTCCACAAACTCAAAATTCAGTATCGGACGACACTATGATACTTACAAATGACACTGAAATTGGTTACCATCATAGGTTATACATTTTTGTTGAACACTGAAAAAAAAATAACCTCAAAATATACTTAGCTAAGCGAAATGTAGTAGTTTTCTGCAAGAAGAGTATATTGAGTCATACTCTTTTTGCAGAAAACTACTACATTTCGTTTAGCTAAGAATAGACCTGTTTTGTTTATGAACAGGTTAAATGGAATGACTTCAATATACACTCTGGTTGAGGGATAAATTTTACCTCAGAGCCTTCTGTTAATTATACGCCTAATAAATTTGCTCCAATTCAAAATTAATCATTAATTAAAATACAGTAACCTCTGAGGCAGCTGCAACAGAGGGGATTCTATGGATTCCTCACATTACAGGAGAGGTTCCAACAAAACATTATCCAACCGTACAGTTAATATTCCTTAATTTCATTATTAATTAATTTATTTATTAATAATTTCAATTAATTTAACAATTAGTAACATTTTTTATTTATACAATTAAAACCTTATAATCAGTTTTACTTCATATTTTAAGTACATATATTACCTTTTGAAATTTTTGTTTTATCCTAAATATTAAGTGCTTATCGGAAATTTCAATTTAAAATGTCAACATATTTTATAAGATGCCTTTTTTTTTACCAGAAGCCTCTACTAGTGAAGTATCTTCGCTGTATTAAATGATTTAAGAAGCAATTAAGGTTAATTAGTCAAGAAAATATAATAAAATTAAGTGCGATTGACATCTATTATCTTCCTGATGGTTGATGTTAATAATCCAAGGTGATAGTATTTTAACATTTCAGTGGAACAAATTATGCAAAGTGCCACTAAAGAAGAACCGTCTTAAGAGGTAATATTAATTTCAGACACGTGGGAAGGAAGTCAGTTAACACTTAGTAATTGACCTAATTCTTAATTTAAATAAAATTGAGTGAAACAGTTAGATATAAAATAGTAGAGATTATTAAAAAAACAACAAGAGAGATAAAAAGTGGAAAAGACTCCTTTCCTTGGCATTTATAATTTTAAATAAAGAAACTTCTAAATGAATTAAAAATGATTAAACAATCACTAAGCTATGGTTCAAAGACAGGTATATCAACGGATAAATTCAGGAAAGTCTTTCATTTGATTTTGATGATGAACACATACCCGGCCAATCTATAATCTTATGAAAGAAAATTAAAGTTAATAATTTTTTCTAAAGTTGGCTCTACAGACTGTGAAGACAGATCTTTGGGCGCTCGAACGAGCCTCCTCCACGCTTGCCAGTCTTGGGCTACTGCTTTCCAGTTTGCTGCATTTAACTCTTTTGCATCTTTGTCTATTCATCTGGTTTTGGGCCTCCCGCGTCGTCTCTTGCCATAGAGGCATTCATTGTTGTGTAGAGGCGTCCTGATGAACCTACATGTTCCGACCATGTTAACCTTCACATATTGACTGCCCTGTCTTTTCAAGTAGTTCACTGTTAGTTCTTCTCCACCGTGAGTTGAAGTATGATCCCAGATCGCTCCTGTAACTGTACAAAGGACTTTCCTTCCAAGTCTCTAGATACTGCTTCCTAGGGTGCCTTAGAACCCAGGTCTATCAGCTGTACAAACCAGACGTTATCATGGTATTGCAAACCCTTAGCTTCAGATTTTTAGAGGCTTCTCGGGATTTCAGAATTCTTCACAGACAGAAGGCCGTTAGTTCTAAAGTTAATAATTAATATTTAAAATTAAAGGTAAAAACTTTGTCCAACAACAAGCGGTATGTTCGACAGTTTTTTGACGTCAACTACCAAAACGCCTTCAGTAAATTCTTCAGAAATGAACAAAAACAAGTATTACAAAGACATATATTACTAGGGACCATAGAACTCATTCACACCTTATTTAGAAATATATAAATTAAATTATAAAAAAATAGGAAATAGAATAAAAAATTAATAATAAATAAATTAGAAACAAAATAAAAGATAAGGTAAAATAACATCTTAAAGAAAATTATTCTTATTTACAGTATTTTCATTTCCATTCAGCTTGGAGAACTCCAAACCAAGCTCCCCCCCACCCTTGAGGAGTAAAGAGCACGACTCCGGAATATCCCGGCATTCTCTTTCAACCACGTCACTGGCATTAAAAGCCAGTTCCCCAAATTACGTTATCATTACAAATAATTAATAAAGTTGAATAATAATTCCTAACAACAACTATAATGATAATAACGTAACTTTTCAATATCGTTGGCAGTAAATAAATAAAATAAAATAAAAGTTTTATTTCTTAACTTTCACAATATATATACATAAAAAAGTTTTACATAGAAAACATTAACTAAAAATTTTAAATCACGTCAATATATTGTGTATAATTCTATTTTAATGATATTCTAACATTTCCTACACTTTTGGCCTTTCATCAAAATAATATATTAAGACTTTTTAATGTTTTTATGTTTTATGTATGATTGTTACCGCAAATATCTTTCGCGGTTTTCTGGTTAAGTAGATGTTACTTTTAGGTTACAGGCTCAAGGTGATTCCATCTGGTTAAAGGACTTTATAATTATCTTGAGCCAAAGAAAGATTAAGGCTCGTAAGATTCTTCTTCAAGTATGTTTCTGGGCTACTTTCCGGAGGATTAATGACGTTGGAACGTCTAGGTTTAGGTTGAACCTTATTTATTTGGCTTTCTTCCGGACCGATTACAGTTACCAGTTTGTCTTCACTATCGCTTGGAAACATCAGGTCACTATGGCCTGATGAAATGAGGCTGTGATTTTTACTATAGTGTTGATGTAAGTGTTCTCTTGATGGAACTTTTACATTTTATTAATTTCTTTTCTTTTAAACAAGTTTCTTTCTCATACTTAACATTTAGTTTCTTTTCTGAATTCCTCTGTTGTCCATTTTACTTTTCTTCTTTCTTCATTTGCATTTTCAACAGCTCCTTCTGATTCTTTCGACTGTCTGTCTTCCAATTGTCTTTCCGTTAATCGGGGCTTGACGAATTCTTGCCTTCATGGCTCTGTTTTTCTAGCTTATGTTAGTAGTCGAAATGTAACTCCCAAAATGCGTAAACAAATACATAGTATAAAAAAATAACCGATATATTTATTTAGGACAGTCATAATTGGAACGAAATGGCTTTAAAAAAAATAGTTGTTCTTTTGAGGTTAATCCTTCAATAATGATCAATTTTGCTACATCATCCATATTTTTAAAATTAAAATTTTAAAATTCAAGGGCAAATAAATGAACAATAGTGCAATTTTCATTAAAAGTTATAAAAAAAGTAATTAATTACATAGGAAGTAATTTTGGACTTTTAAGTCTCGAAAATACTCTACGGAAGCACTGTTTTTGTAATAATCATATTATGATATTTTTTAAATTGGTAATTTGAAAAATATAATAATCTTATTAATATATTAAGTGTATAATATGAAGAGGGGACGCCTTTAGCTACGTCTAGTCTGCGTATGTTTATAGTCACAGATCCAGAAATTAGAAAACATATTAAATGAATAAATATACAATACATTAGATACAATGTAAAAAAATCAGACTGCATGGATTACGAATGTCTAATTTAAACATTCATAACAATACTAATACAATTTGTAACAATATTAAATTTAACAGTATATATAATTAATGATAATATCTAAAAATTAAAGCTTACCAAAATGCAAACCAATAAAGTATTTTAACACAAGCTAATATATAGACAATTTTCAATTTTCTAGGCAGCCACACATCATCTTGTAATTTGATTGATGAGCTTAACATGTTTCCAAAAAAAAGTATATACTTCCATCTGGAATTGGAAAAACGAACTTCGCGGAAGTGGAAATCTAAGTCCCAATAGATTTAAAAGCGTTCAAATTAATACGCCGTGAGGAAAATTATGGAACTTTGAAAAATGATGTTAAGTTCTATCAGTAAGTAAAGAGTTAATGTAAAATGAAACCATATCACTAACTAAAGTAATCTAGTGTGTAGTTAAATGATGCATTTCCTAAACCTGTAGCTGATGTACTAAAGTATCGGCAGTCAGGGGTTTACAAAGGGGTGGCTGCCTACAGGCCAAATTGGATTACCAAATCCAATTGCAGGTTTAATTATGGGTCATTTGAAGTGAAAAGGGGCTCCCATGACCTAAACATTGTAACCTTAACTACAAAAGCTTAAAAACAATGGTGATAATCAATCTAATTTTAACTGATTGGTTCTCCATTTGACCCAACCTCTGAGAAATTAAAAAAAACAAAAAAAAATTCCACAAAGTATAATTTTTTAAAAATTTAATTCTTTGTATTCACAAATTTATTAAAATATATATACTATAAGTAAATTTGATATTAGTTATAAAATGGTGTGATACAGATGTGTGAAGAATCTACTCATTGATAGAATTGCAATACCGTTTCTGGAGGAGAATTAGGAGCGTAGGAGGACTATCAAGGAGAAGCCCAGTTAGAAACAAGTGGGTTTGGAAGTTTATCATAGAAGGATTCGTATCTCATTCTGGCCGAATCGGCAGTATATAGAACATTGAGGATCCATCAGGGCCTCAATGTTCCATATGATGATGACTTGATTCGTGACAAAGTAAGGAACATTATGGATTTTACGAAGGATTTTGTACTGCAAAGATTAAACAAGAAAGGAATTTAATGCTCTTGGATGCCAGACTCGATCAAAAGCCTACTACATCAAGAAAGTCTCCCAAGCAGTACATTCCACGCTGTAATGCATGGTCGTGGAACATTAGACAGTTCCTCGACAGCTCTTCAGGGCCTTGTGCGACAATGATATATATACACACATATAATTTTATATTTATTATTATCTAATGTCACTAATATTAATTGATTACCAAAATGAGTATCATGAATTATTCTATTGTGAAGGAAGCATTTGATATCGAGTTAATCAAGCGATAATTAATCAAATAATTACTCTTTCTAGTTTCTAGGGTAATGAACAAACCGTGTATAGTTTATTTTGCCCTTAATTTCAAGCAGCAACAACAACTCAAGTAAGGTAATCGAGTACTGCTCATCTTTATTTTCTAAGGATGATAAGTTTCTATACTACTGTTGACAGCCGGTCCTATGCTGTCAGAGATAGCTTTTTCCTTTATGTGATGGGGAAAATCAATATGTCAAGTCATCTACTAGCATATTTATATCATTAGTCTCATCTATTTAAGTGGGCATTATATAACTATTCATCCGTATAATTTCGGTTAGGGTACAATAATTCAACTATAATCTCCACTTGCGGTACTAGATATTATATAAATTAAATTAAAAAAAAACCCTAGATAAATAAAGCGACCATTATGGTCAAATTCCATACTCAGGTTCCTAAACAGATATGATGAACTCTGAAAGCACTCTCGAATGCCCTCAAATCTCCTGGAAATCGTCCCTTTCTACATCCATCGGAGCGATACATCAAATAGAATACTGTAATGAAGTTAGCTCACATAACCCAAACTAATTGGGGACGGATCTTTTAACTAGCATCGATTTAATTACTAATCATAAAATTAATTCCTAAGTAACGGGTTTCTAAATTAAAAAAAAACGGTGTTATTTAATTTTACTCAATTTAAAGCATTAATATCGCAATATTTGTATAAAGAAACAATTCATCAGTAATAAACCACGCAATTGAAACCGTGATACGAGTAGAGATTTCAGGAAACAGAGTAGGTTATTTTTTTTTTTTTTTTTTTATATTCCTATCAAATGTTAACGAAATTTCCTACTTCTAAGCTCGCAATTTCAGATTCATGTATATTAAGTGTTTTAAATTATAAATAAGAATCATTGTAAATATGCTGGTACCTTACATCCGATGTAAAAGAATCACAACATGTTAATCATTGTATCATGTGCTAACTCTTTTTTTATTCTCAATGTTATCATATCATCATTGAAATTCAACAACATACGTTTTATTTACTGATCGCACCAAATCACAATGAATGAGTTTCTACTGCATTTTCTTGAGTTCACATATTCGCTATTTAATGCTTTCACATATAAGAATAAAATTAGTTAACCATATTTCTTTAATCACATAGCCCCAGTATGATGTCTATTTAATTTTTCAGTCACCAAAAGATAATAGTATTTGAAATTGTTAAAAGTGGTAGGGAATATGAGACCGATTTTTAATTGAAAGCTAAGAAAAAAGTAAAAAAAAATAACGGAATAATAATGAAATATGTCTCATCAAAAAAATCCCCTGAAGAACAGTCGTAGTGTATTTAAGAATTAATTAGTTACTTTCCAATTACTTTTTTATTTTAAAAAAACTTAAAGCTGCATTTTTTTTTCTGTAATCCAATATTTTTGGTAAATAGGAAATTAAATTATAAATGTTTTTGTTAATTATCTTAATTTCTCTTAAATACAACAATCAGTCTATCTTAATTGGCCTAATTAACCCTATTTGGAAAACAATGGTCCGTTTTAGGGTTCTTTGTTTTCACTAAATAAGCTCACTTCTCTCGGCACATTGGGCGCCAGAATATTTTTGCAGTAAAAAAGATTTCATATTTTTATTTATTTAGTAATTATTTATCGTAGCCCTAAAAATATAATATGAAACATTAAACTAAGATACACAGTGATCCTATTTTCACAGTTCCCATTATACAAAATCGATGGTTTGTATAGTTCTATAATCGATTTAATAAAAGCCATCCAGGAAGATATGCAATGTATGCAAAATTTACGTATACTCCCGGAAGTGAATTCAGTCTATTAGTCTAGTCTGTGTTTTTCAGACTTTCCTTGACAGTACTTTTCCCAGTTAGTTTGTTAAAATCCGGGAAGCCGGTAACTAGCCACATCTCTCCCGATTTTTTTATTATTATGTAATATGACATTCTAGTTTATATTTATGGACATAGAGCGCATTCACACCATATTTATAAATAAATAAACTAAATTATAAAAAAATAGGAAATAGATGAAAAAATGTAATAATAAATAAATGAAAACAATATTAAATTTAAGGTAGCATAATATCTTAAAGAAAATCATTCCTATTTACAATACTTTATTACAATTTATTACAATATCCCCCTCCCTTATGGAGGAAATATCAGAACCCCAGAATATCCTGGCGCTTCTCTCATAACCACGTTACTGGCATTAAAAGCCAGTTTCCGAAATTAAGCACGTATTTATAACGTATCATTGACAGTAATCTACTTTCAAAGGACAAAATCTTCATTATAGTACGTACGTTATTATTAAAAATAATTACTAAAGTTGGATAATAATTCCTAACTACATATAATAATATGATAATAACGTAACTTTTAAATATCGTTGGCAGTATATAAATAAAACAAAATAAATGTTTTATTTGTTTACTTATATA
>NW_027106118.1:278050-284969 GCF_000696795.3 Halyomorpha halys | reverse complement strand
ATATATTTCAGATGCTCATTGAAGGAAATGATCAAAATCTTTACTGACCCGAAGAGAGTATGAATGGATCTTAATAGGAAAACGAAGAAAGTAAAAGGAGTAGATTTTGAATTAGATGATGAAATGGATAATACAACATTGATGAAGAGCCAGTTTATCGGCCTCATAAGAATGAAACAAAAGATAAACTGCAAAGAAATATAGATGATACTGAAGAGGACTTCGAGAAAAAGAAAAAAGAGACATAAACCACAAAAGAAATTCATAGCAGACGATGATATCTACTGTTAACGTACCTCATTTTCGTATAAGGCAAATTTCATTGTAAAAATTTTATAGGCGTGTATAGAAATTACTCGTTGGTGCACTTTAATAACGTTTCCACATTAGAAGGTCTCGAGGCCATTTTCTTTTTAGGCGCCTCGGATGATTGTCAGGAATGGATAAGGAAGCAAGGTTAGAAACTAGTGGGCTTGGGTGGTTAGGGAGTTTTTTTATGGAAAGAATGATATCTCGTTCAGGCTAGATCGGTTATATGTGTAACATTAAGGTCTATGATTTTATTTGTCACAAAATAAGGAGTATTGAGGATTTTAGGAAGGATCTTGGATTTTAAGGATTGGATACGGCTGGAATTCGAAAGTTTATTGGAGCCCCAAAGCTCGACTCCGAAAGTCCAGATAGGCCTTATTATAGTTGTGTAGATCAATCTTTTGTAATGAATTGGACATTTATACCGTTTGCCTTGTAAGTGCTGTAATAGTCGGAATCGACATGCAGTTTCCTGTCTTTTCAGTCTTGTGTGAGGATTCCAAGTTAGTCCTTTGTCCAGCTATAATGGAAGGTAGCGGATCTGTTCAAGTTGAAAATAAAATTCAAACACATCTTAATTATTCAAGATTGCAACACTAACTTTTTAATGTAAAAAGACTACTTTTTCAATGTTTTCGAGTTTCCCTGGTTTTTATGACAGCAGTTGGAGTAATAGTTATTATATTAGATCTATTATATCGTATCCAGGTTATACACGTGTTACTGTAAGTGGTGGGGGAACTAGTCCGGCAAGTGGATGTATTGTTTGTCCATCTATTCTTTTAACTATTGACGGTCATTTCATGCGAACAAACTCAACATGTAAAGAAATTTTCAATGTAGAATGTGTGTGAATTAAGGTGCCGAGGTGTTACAGTAAGAGAATATCAGGTTTGGGGACTACAGTAAGTGTGCTCGCACTTGTGCCAGAACTGTAGCTGACATTGGTACAATAGGCCAAGCACTCCTCCCCTCCCGTGCCAGAATAATCGGATCTGTAAACAATAAGTTTTTCAACGACAGCCTTATACCTTCAAATCGATGCGTATTTCGAAAATTTAGGTTAGTTAAAATATATACATTATTTTTATTTCGGTCGATCCACAGTTCATCCTGGATTTTGATGTTCTTATTTATAATTTTTAAATCGCTAGTTACACTAAATGGTACATGTCAGTATGTAGCATTTAGTGTAACTACTAAATACACAAATTTTGATTATTTTTACTTGTGACTATTAAATTTCAAGTTGTACTTCATACTGACACATATATAATCAAATATTAATGGTATTTACTAATAACTTTTAAATTTCAAGTTGTGCTAAATATTTCATTGTAAAAAATACCTCATTTTTATGACTTTTTTTTACCTATAATTTTTAAATCTCTAGTTACACTAAACAAATTTAGAAATTAAAAATGATAAGAAAAAAAATTAGGTGTTTGATGGTATATATTATTTAGCGTAACTGGAGATTTGACAATTATAAGTAAAAAAAAATGAGGTATTTGTTAGTATATAGTATTTAGTGTAACTAGAGATTTAAAAGTTATAAGTAAAAAACAAAACAATAAAAAATTATATAACATATACATTTTTTCACTTATAATTTTTAAATCTCTAGTTGCACTAAATACTACATAATAACACATAGATGAATTTCGATTTTTTTGTGCTTATAGCTTTAAAATTTCAAGTAACACCAAATACTATATGCCTACAAATACCTGAATTTTAATTTTTTTTTCTTAAAACATTAAAATTTCAACTTGTACTAAACACAACCTGCTTATTATTTTTTTGTTTTACTGACGCTTTTTAAATCTCTAGTTGAAATGAATATCAAATTCTAAAAAATACGAATTTTGATTTCGTTTTAATTGTGATTCCTGAACGTTTAGTTACAATAAATGCTAAACGCTGAAAAATAATTGAATTTTGATGTTTTTTACTAATGATTCGTTAACTTTCAGTTGCACTAAATATTGTATACCAATAAATAAATTTTATTTTACGTGTGATTCCTAAATATCTTGTGACACTAAATGCTACATGCTAACAAATGCCTAAATTATGATTTTTTTAAATCTCTAGTTGCACAAAATACTACATACTAACAAGTACCTAATTTTTTTTTTTTTACCTATAATTCTTAAATTTCTGTTTACACTAAATAATACATGCTGACAAATACCTGAATTTAGAAGCTAGCTATATAACCTGATAAACAAATAAATCTATCGTGCAGAAATATTATTTGTATAGTAACAGTTGGGGTTATGATAAATTATTAGTTTGTTGTAAGCTCATATTTTGCACCTAGTACATAATCCCTGGATTATATAAGATCAAAAGAGCTGAAAAGTCGGTATCAAACAAAAATTATCATATAATAATTAAATTATTTATACTTGTTTTATACAAAACAAGTATTGAGGTCACAGTACTTGAGTTCTGCAAAAAGGACCCGAAAACACGAATGATCATGAACTTACCATGTACATCCGATGGTGGAATATAAGGTGGAAATATTATTTCGAAAATGGCAGAAAGCAGCTCCATGAAGCTGATTACAAAGGACAAAATGATAGGACTATGCAAACTCTATTGCCGCTCAGACTGTCCCCAACCATGACATTACTCCCACCGTCCTTAGTATTTGCATTCAAATTGTTAGATTCGAATGCTTTACCTTATAAATGTCCTATTATCTGACCAAAGATATTATAAGACCACCAAAGATCTTCATGGCCTATAATTTCAACTGAAAAAAAGTAAATAAACTTTTTTGAAAAAATACACCACGAAATGAAAACTTGATCCCCTATCATAATTAGAATAGGGTGGTACCTTGTAGATAACCCACCTCCTCATGTCGGAAATGACCAGGAAGTGGGTCATAAAAAATATAAAGAGTGTAAAGTAAAAAAAAAAAAAATCCAAATTCATACATATATCAGTGTGCCTACATACATATATTTAGTGTAAACAGGAATTATAAGTAAAACAAAAAAAAAAGTTTGCATGTAGTATTTAATGCAACTAGAGATTCAAAAATTATTAAAAAATAAGAAGATATTCAGGTAATTGTCAGCATGTAGCATTTATTGTAATTAGACATTCAGGTACCACAAGTAAAAAAAAAAAAATCAAAATTTATGTATTTGGCAGTATGTAGTAGTTAGTAGAACTTAAAATTAAAAAATTAAAAGTAAAAACAATAAAATAAGAGATATATGTCAGTACACAGTATTTAGTGCAACTAGAGATTAACGAATTATTATTAAACAAATAGAGATTTAATTGAGATATACTTAGTTTTTTCACCTGTAAAAATTAGAGCGTAATATTGTTTTCTTTCTCCGAAAAACAATATGTACTGATAATTATATCATATACAGATTATAGATCGATGTATGAACGTTTGTCTTTTATAGAGTCTCAAACCGTCCAACCAAATGTGATCGAATTTCCAATGAATCCTGTGGAGATATAGGCCGAGGTGTTTGGTTACACTGGCTCTGGGAGTGCAGAAATAGCCATGTAATGAAAACCTATCAAAATTCATTTTCGCTTTGGCCACATTCATTCTATAAGAATGTTTGAAAGAACAATAACAATTTACAGGTTATAATTTTTTCTTTATAAGATTAATATTTAAATTATTTTGTGTGTTAGGGAGCTTATAAGTTTAACAACTGGTCAATGATCTCTGTATTATCATTGTATTTAATTATGTTTGTGGTGCTATTGTTTGCTGCAATCTGTATTATCATTGTATTTAATTATGTTTGTGCAGCTATTGTTTGCTGCAGTCTGTATTTAATATTTTTTTATTACTATAAGTTTATTTGAACAATAGATAATAAAACAACTAGAGAGTTAGAGTATTGTGTAGCGGGTATTGTAGACCATAGCGCCGGAGTCCAGTTATTGGATATTGCGTTATTTAATGTAACATACACACCATATTTTGATCAAATTATATTTTATAATTGAACTAAGATTTTGGTCAAATAAATTTGGAGTTCATATTTTTTTCCCAACCGAACTTATTTTTGTTTATTACATTCAAAAAGTTGTTATAAAAAAAAAGATGAAAAATTCTGACTTTTTAATTCTTATGGAAAAACACAAATATTTTAGTATTTTTTAAATGTGTGCTTTTATTGTTTTTTCTCTTACCTTATGTTTAATTGTTCATAATTTTATTTATTCTAGATAAATGATGTTTTATTTTTGGTTAAACGTGTATCTGTATTAAATTTCTCATACATCTTTTTTTATTACACACACAGATATCTATTTATATGAGAGCTGATTGTTTATAGACGTTTACGTTTAGAAGTTTATTTATTAAATTTACTATTTTTAGTTATGTACACCCATATTTACTTTTGTATTTTATTTATTTATTTTGTATTGTATTTGTGTTTTTATTTCTAGTTATATTGGAGAATTATTTTACAAATAGGTTAGTGTATTTCTTTTACAAGAACATTTGATTTTTTTTAAATTTAATTTATTTGTTTTTTATCTTTTTAATATTCTTAACATAGTAAAAAAAAAACATGTTTCAATATTAACTTCAATTTACATACATATAGTGTGCAATTTTAAGTATGTGTAATTAATAAACTCCTGTTGCATAGGGATAAAAAACATGTTTCAATATTAACTTCAATTTACATACATATAGTGTGCAATTTTAAGTATGTGTAATTAATAAACTCCTGTTCATAGGGATACTATACAAAAATAAATAATGTATATAAGAAGCAACAGTGTAAAAATTGTTTTGATTATTTCTATGTACTTGGTCGCCAGTAAAAAGCTGATTATTAAACTTATGTACTATAAAAAAAACAAAAACAATTCTTATATTTATGCAACATTATTATTTTTATTGTCTTAAACAAAAAAAAACTATAAACAAACTAAAATAATTGATATATTTATGCATCATTATTAATTTAATTGGACAAGTTTTGAATATATAAATCCTAAAAATAACAGTTGACGACAGAATATTTTTTGTTATTGTGTTCCTTTAACTGTTTGTAACATAAGTAAACAGGTCAAGGGGTCATTTTCTACCCAGGCGCCTCGTGGATTACCATCGGCCATTTTAAACCCTGCAGAGTCCATGTTTTCGTGAGGGATTTATTCTGGGGGCCGCAAATACTAAAAAAAATGATTCGGGCCCACTCTGAAATATAATTAACTTTAAGCAGATGATTTATATTTCCACTTTTTACATAAAAGTGATACTTTAATGTTTTTTATATTTTATTTGTTCATTGAAATTTACAAATGTACTAAATAAATATAAAATAAGTAAATGTGATGTGAGTTATATTACAATGAAATGATACAGTATTGCGGAAAATTCGCTCATTGGAATAACTCCACTATTTGTAAGATCTAAAATTTTTTCCTAGAAGAAACTTTATTTACACGTTATTAAATAATTAGGAATCCATCATTTGTATAAATTCATAAGTTTCAACTTGAACGTGGAAAATGAGAATTTCAAACTAGGATGAAACAAAATAAGTAAAATTTTTAAATAATGAAAAACATTAATCACATTTACACTAGTATGTAAATAAATATTTACAGTTTCGACCTGAGGATCTTCGACCCCACTCTATCCCTCATGCATAAGGGGTAGAGCAGGGCTTTTCCAGATTCAGTGTCACCTTTCCCCCTCACAGCGTTACTGGTAATAAGCCAGTGGAGGCAGTTTAAGTGCGCCAATTATAACTAAAATAATTTATACCGCATCGATAAAAAAATTGTTATTTCAGTTTTTAAATAGCTCTTTGTAGCCAAATTGTCAAAAGTGAAAAAAATTAATAAAAATTAATGAATAGTAAGCAAATACTTAGTGACCTACTTGGCTCGTGATTCAATCTCAAATTCATAAGTACGAACTTTATTATACGGGATAGAATGGATTGGAGTTAAAAGGAACACAGAAAGAATAGGGTAGAAGGAAGTAGACGAAAAAGGTTGTGAATAACGAGGAAAAGAATAAGGAAACTTTTTTAAAGGGAACCAGATTCATCGGAATACTATAAAAAATAGAGTACAATTTTATTTACAAGCCACGATAAAATCAGAAAGCATATTTTGGACAATTTATAAGTAATAAAAAATAAATGGTCACTCATTTACCAAAAAATAAAAATCAATTGCACGCAATAGGCAATACGTCCCCATCATATTTCATAATTCTTCCCATATCCGATCAATGTAAAATACTTAATGCTCCCCAGAGACTCACAAACTAGATTGACCTTAATAACCTGTATCCTCCTAACTTTGCAATTAGATACCAATCCTTATTAAGCTTGTTATACGAACTTTAACACTGATTGGTTAGCCTCTAACCTTCACCTCAAATGCAAAATTACCACACTCTCAATGAGTAGCGAATCAAGACAAAGCTACGTCTTATGTTTTATTGTTTTATTTTTAAAAAGGACATAGTTGTGAATCTCTTTTCTTCTAGTATTAATTAATTTTCTACCAATCATAGTAAAACAGGTTCTTTACATTAAACGTCGTCTTGAACGCCTCTTGCTTTCAAACTCAAACT
>NW_027106118.1:276231-277940 GCF_000696795.3 Halyomorpha halys | reverse complement strand
ATTATTATCATAAATGGAATATGAGCTAGTTGTAATTTTCATTATGAGGGCGCTGTAAGGGCAGCTACGATTAGGCTAGAACAGTATAATGTGAAAATATATATAGCGATAAAACAAATAATTCAAATAATAATAAAAAAAAATTGTAAGAACTTATGAAGTGAATAAAATTGATGTGAATTTGTTATTAATAAATTAAGAATAATGAGATAATGAATTCGTAATAAGTTTGGAGTGTACTTGATTAAAAATAGGAATACAATATAAAATGTAAAAAGAAAAAATATATAATATTATATAACATACAATAATATATACGATATATAATATGACATATAATATAAAGAATGCAAAAAAGAAAGGTGCATTATAACTAAAGAGCAACAGAAGGATGTAATAAAACAAAAAATATAGGAATACGATAAACATAATGATCTAAGGATGTCTAAATAAAAAATATATATAATTAAACACACATATAAATATTTAGCTTATTTTAATAGAAATGAATCGATGTCATTAAATGCAGCTAAGAAAAACTACAGGTAAATATGTTCATTTACTGATTTTATATGTGAATATAAAATCAGTTATTGAGAAGCAAGAAAGTAATTTCTTATTCAGTTTTATTTATGATTGATATAGTTCTTAGATCTTCTTGTAAACAATTGAACAGATATGGGACCATATAGTTTGAAGAACGTTTCACAAATCTGTTTGTAAGCTTATAGGCATAAAATAGATTTTTCTACAGAATATCTTCAATCTCTAAAAGAAAAATCCCAATACCCTTCGTTTGTACCTCGTTCAGCCTATGTTATCAATGAAAAAAAATAATATCATATTTAATATCTATACTTGTATACTTATTGTAAAACAACTGTAATATCATTCATTTTAGAAAAATTGACATTTTTGAGAATCCCAAAAAAAAATTGCAAAACGTTGGTCAAAATCACTCTTTAGGTACCTTTATCTATATTAATAATCATTAAGACGACATTTTACAATATAATAATCTTAACATAAATTAATTTAGAAGTTGTTGCATTATATGAATATTGCTTTTTGTTTTTAATAAACCTTTTAAATCATTTATTCATTTCTTTAAAGTTATTTATATGTTTGATTTTTATGTTTAATTGTTAGTTTTTTGAACTTGTATATTTGTTTTTTTAATTGTTCTACTGCTGTGGCTGTTTAATTTTTAATTTATTTCCATATTGCCATTTATTGATAATTTCGTTTAATTTGCATTAGATTTATGTAACGGATTGAACGTGTTTGAATGAGAGCCAGAAGGATAAATATATATAAAGTAAAATTGGTATAAATATTAATATTTGAAATATATTGTATTAAGGTTAAAGTTAATCATTGTTTGAAAAAAGAAAAGGTAAATAAAAATAAATGTTTATAATTATGTTAATATTTAATATTAATATTTGCCATAAAAGAACTACAATATATGAAAAAAAGAAAATTTGTGATAGCCCGCTACCTTTATTACTTTGAGTGAAAATACAGAAAGGACTGAGGCTTACTCTATTCTCTTGAATGTCAGGTCAGAAGAGACAAGTTTAGCTATGTCTAACGCCTTTAATTCTTTCGTTTCAAATACGTTAGGATACTTGACATGTATTTTATTAGAAACCCTTAAAAAACTAATTATTAATTAAACTAATAAAAAAAATTATTTGCGTGAGAAT
>NW_027106118.1:274688-275542 GCF_000696795.3 Halyomorpha halys | reverse complement strand
TTCCTACCGGTTTCACTGGTCCGCCGCTTCATCTCGACAACCAGTGAACTGGCTCCTATCATGACAGTTCTAGTCCGTCGGCTTCATCTCCACAACTAGAACTGTTACTCTGCCTCAGACTCTCTTACCTAAACCTCCTCTACCTGCGTCAGTGTCCAGGGCTCATCCTCTGGCACGGCCGATCCTATCTTATTATAATGAATACGCCTTGTCGTGGGCCTTCTGTAAAGAGACATCAGGCTGGAGAAATCGCCTAAGACAAGAATCAACCCCGACAATGTGATCAGCCAAGCTCAAAAAAGAAATGTCGTGCGAAACTAAAATAACACATTTAGAGCTGGCGTATGCCTGGGATGTTACAGCAACTTTTTCGATTAAATAGGCTGACCATGAGTGCCACTTTATAGAATCAATTTTACACATTTTTTTCGATTTTCTAAAAAAAAAAAATTGAATCAAAGTCGGTATATAAATTTACAATTCGGGAGAATCAAATAAAACAAAAACTAGGTGCTTTCCTCATTAAAAATGTCTGAAAAAGCTAAAATGATGAATCTTGATGGGGGGGGGGGAAGGGAATTCTAAAATACCTTTACTTTCGCTACATTTGAAATAAATAACCAGTTCACATTTTTTACGGTGTTAAAAACCTTTTATTCTTTCGTTTCAAATACGTTAGGATATTTGACATTTATTTTATTAAAAACCTTTAAAAAAAACTATATTCTTGTCCTAAAAGACTAGTGTTCAATACGGGTTAGATTCTAATCTGGTAAGCTTACTATTTACTATTTATTTATAATCTTTAAATTTCTTTCTTGAGACTGGCAATTTTTTACTAAATAATTCAAAAA
>NW_027106118.1:270893-271893 GCF_000696795.3 Halyomorpha halys | reverse complement strand
CGTGTAAATGAAATAAATGTTTTGAGACTATAATTTGGATAGTATTTTTGAACTATTTACTATGTTAAATGAAATAAAATTTATGTAGAGCTTTATATTCATTTTATTTACTTTGGATGTTTGTGATTTTTTTAGCTCTTCGAGAAATGACTATTATAGATAAGGTAAGTTAGATGTGAATGTACATGTGAGTATGATTTTTTTTATGTTACTTTTTTTCAGTATAAATATATGTATCTAAAGAACTAAGTAATTTAAAGCATTTAAATATTTCAGCTTTACACAGAATTTAATAAATTACTTTATATATTTATATATCTTTGTACGAAAAATATTTAAATAAAGAATACTTAAAAATGAATTAGTTCTGACTCTAATTTAAAGATTGAGGTACTCTACACCAGAAGACCTTGACAATGACTGTTAAATGGGTTAGGTCGCTGATCAGGAGATGAACTAACAAGATGAGTTTTACGGGAACTAGCCATAAATACTCCCAAGATGGAAACTTTACTCCACAGGGAATGAGCCTATCAATCGTGGAGGAAATAGTAAGTCCTACAGGAACTAGCTGTAGTTCCTTACAGAAGGAAAACAAGCTTTAGGGAGGAGGAGAACTTTAGAGAAGGTAGAGTGAAATAAAAGTCTAAAGTACATTTCAAAAATTGTTACTAGAATGTGCTGATCCAACATGTACATTGTTACTCACTGTCTTCTAATGAATTTCTTGAAATTAGTTTATCTCTATGAGGCTATTAAACGCCATTGAAAGATCCTACGTGCAAGAAGTTAGCTTGGGGGGTTAATGGGCAGGGTAACAGGAGGACTAGAGAGGGAGATGGGTGCGGGTGTCTCCCCCACTCTTTGTGGATGAATTCGGCCAGGGTGCCCTACTCACTGTCTGAGGATTCCCAGTTCTATCCCTGCCAACGCCTTCTGTCACCTCCACGTGGTGCCCCCTGGGGAGTCCGATGGGACTCGCGAACGACAGAGGTGGGTG
>NW_027106118.1:269926-270449 GCF_000696795.3 Halyomorpha halys | reverse complement strand
TGGCGTGCCTTATGATAACGGGAGTTATAAGCACCACTCCTTCTGCAGCAATGGAGGTTCTGCTGAATATTAAACCTCTACACATAGAGATTGAAGCTCAAGCCCTTAGCTCTGCATACAGGGTTATGAAACTAGGAACGAACTACCATTCCCTAACTTATGAGGGACATGGTAGACTGTTCAGGAGGATCAATGAAGACGGGGTCCTGGCGATGCATTCGGATCATCAGGTTAAAAAGTATAAGAACACCCACTACAATGTAAGGGTTGATGGCTCAACCCCACACAAGCCGTGTAATGGGATAAACTGCTACACAGACGGATCTAATGGAACAAGGATTCGGAGCAGGAATATGGAGAATGGATAGACCTAATCAAGGCACATCGATCTCGTTAGGTAAGCACACTACAGTGTTCTAGGCTGAGGTGTTTGCAATAAATGTCTGTGCTCAGAACTTAATAAAGGAGGGCATGAGGGAAAGGCTAATCACGATTTACACGGATAGTCAGGCGGCCATCTATG
>NW_027106118.1:257440-269361 GCF_000696795.3 Halyomorpha halys | reverse complement strand
AATAGGCCCTCTGAGGCCGCGGTGCTTCTTGGCCTGTTTTATAAAAAAAAAAAAAAAAGAAGTTAGCTTTTAGTGGATTAGAAGATTCTATTGTAATCTTTATTGATTCAATTAAGTCGTGCGAAACTAAAATAACACATTTAGAGCTGGCGTATGCCTGGGATGGTACAGCAACTTTTTCGATTAAATAGGCTGACCGGAAGTGCCACTTTATAGAATCGATTTTACACAATTTTTCGATTTTCTAAAAAAAAAAAATTGAATCAAAGTCGGTATATAAATTTACAATCGGGGGGAATCAAATAAAACAAAAAATAGGTGTTTTCCTCTTTGAAAATGTCTGAAAGAGCTAAAATGCTGAATCTTAATGGAAAAAAAAAAAGAAGGGAATTCTAAAATACCTTTACTTTCGCTGCATTTGAAATAAATAACCAGTTCACATTTTTATTAGTGATGAAAAATATATTAACATAAGATATGAAAGTATTTGTTTACTAAATTAAGGAAACAACAGGAGTATTACTTTTTCTAGGTTGATGACACATTTCCGGAATTAAGAGGAGTAATATAGATGTATTAAGTGTCTTTGGAGAGCCAAAGATTTTAGAAATATCAAAATTTATCATGGTAAAATTTGTAGAAGGTAATGAAGAATGAAAAAAAAAACGTCTAAATAAATCTGTATTTTCTACCATGAGCAGTTTTTCTTTTCGCCAATCTGGTGTTACCTTGTTGCAATAGTTTAAAATATAATGATTTTTATTTTAATTTCATTAAAAATCTTTCGATCCAAGACTGACCTACATGACTATAATAAGGCCTAACTGGATCCACGGAGTTGAGCTTTAGGGATTTACAAAACCATCGAATTCCTCTCCAATCCAATCCCCTACAATCAAAAATCCTAAATACTCCTTACTTTGTCTCGAATCAAGTTATCTATCATGACCTCAATGTTCTATATGTTGCTGATTTGGGCTTAACCATATACTAATCCTTTCATGATAAACTTCCCATCCACCCATGTCCTCTTGTTTCTAACCTGGCTTCTCCTTCATTACCTGATAATCCTCCGAGGAGTCTTAAAAAGAAAATCAAAATCTTCTCTACTTTTAAATTTTATTTGATTTTTACCAATGGATAGATTCCCCACATGTCTGTATTATGCCAATAATATAACTCCCATCACATTTAATTATTGTACATATTTATTAAAGTTGTAAATATCTGTCACTCTTATGAGTGAGTGAGGTTAGTTAGTCTTAGGTGGGTCACCAGCCTGATAACCACTCTACAGAAGGGCCTCGACAAGGCGTATTTAGTAAGTTAGGAAGAAAGGAACGACCGTGCCAGGGGATGAGCCCTGGACACTGACACTGGTAGAGAAGAAGGTCTAGGTAGAAGGTAGATAGGGTCGGAGGTAGGATAGCAGTTCTAGTTGCCGAGATGAAGCGGACGGGCTAGTAAGCTGATAAGTATAGGTAGCAGTTCTAGTAGCCGAAATGATGCGGACGGACTAGTAAGCTAATAAGTATAGGCAGCAGTTCTAGTTGCCGAGACGATGCGGACGGACTAGAACTGAGGAGATTGCAGGATAGGAGAAGAAGAGGATTGAAGGATGCAGGCCATCATCATAGGTAAGCGTAACAAAAACACCACTACTGAGAGAATAGAACAGGCAATGACCCGAGCTACCTCATGCATAGTGTACGCCACCCGTGCAATGACTAAGCCTAAGCAAGGCTGTGGATCAAAGATAGATCAGGGGATTTGAGCCCCTCATTTATAGGCCTAGACCATGCGTTTATGACCTACTTGAGATAGTTTCGTGCGTTATTTTGGTATCGATTATTAATCATTTTAGCGATATTGTTAAGTATTATGTACAGAAATTGATAATATATAAAAATAACAATATATTTTTACAAAATAAAGTATTTTGTAAATTTGAGAGCTTCGGTGAAGTTCGAGGTGCTGCATTCTGGTGAATTGTGGTTGAACCTCTTGCTCCTTCTCGCCCCTCTTGCTACATATCAATTAATTAATTAAATAAATGAATAAAAAAATATTAAACATACATAATATTAAGTCGATAAGATAATTTTTTTTAAATAATAAATACTGCCGTACTAAGGGAAATTGGTATTGGGGATGTCAAACAATTATATACATATATCAAACCATATATAAATATTAACTAAAAATAAAAAGTATTTAAACAATATCAATAAAATACAATAAAATAATTAAATATAAACTAAAATGGATACATATAAAATTATACATACTCATCATAAATAAACATAAGTCGATAACTGAGTTAAATAATAGAAAATAACAAAACAACTGAGGTAAATAATTAAAATACAGTAAATAAAATCTTGAACACAACGATACCTATATACAATATTTACATTATGCTCAGGGAACCCCGAATCAAGCCCTTCCACCCAAATGTGGATGGCATGGAATAACTCCAGGATCCCAGAGCTTCTCTACCATCCGCGTCACTGGTATTGAGCATCAGTGGGGATTGGGTTGGGTATAATGATTAACTCCATAATATTATTCTATAACATTTTAGCAAGGTATAAATGTTAAAAAGCAGAATGTAAATTTTATAATGTTTTGAAAATGGAAATTATTTCAATCTGTAATCTGAAAAGATCATTTGAAGAATTCGATCAGGAAAGTATTACCACAGTAAATGGTACAAATATAGAGCAAGAATTAATTCCAAATTATAGTGTTGTGGTAAGTAAAAGTTGAGAGATATTTTTTTTCCCACTCATATCTTGTAATGGACCTTATGGTGTTGGCCCAGCTTGGATCAACTACGTTTCATATTTCTCTACCTTGTGCATATCCCATAACTCAGAGTTGAAAGAAGAGGCCGATACCGAAGAAGTATGTAGTCTGAACGAGGTAATTGTATTTAGCTTTAATAAAAGTGGCCATTCATACAACATTCTAACACCAATTCTACACTCCATTAGAGGTGACCGCTGTGCCAAGGCAACTGTTGTACCGATGGATGTTGAGCATTATCGAGAGAAGTCCCAAACATTAGATTTTCTTGGTTATCAATGGTCCATATGTGTCCCTCAGCTGATCGTATGACCCACAGTTGGTAAATTAAATTTGAAGTTATTTTAGTATGTAAAAAGTAATATTTTATTTCCAACAAAAATCCTTTCTCCGAGGCTAATAAAGCATTTTTGCTAATTGTGATGGATTTTCCTTTATCAACCTTTTATGTAATTAATCTCGGTTTCTTTATTCTGCCGAAATTCCTTTTTACCTTGTTATTCATTTCAGTTTGTAAAATGGTAGAGAGATACACTAAAGAACAGAAAAAAAATTCATGCATAAGAGAAGATTTATGTGAAATTGTAGACAACGATACTATTGTTTTGAATTATCAATCAATGTATTTTTGTTTTGAAGCTATTATTACCTAACTATAATCAAAATGATCCCCAAACCCCAAAAGCCGCCAGAACACCCATCCTCTTACCGTCCCATCTCTCTATTACCGATCATGGGAAAAATCCTCGAAAAACTTATTTTGAAACGCCTATACCCCATCCTAGATTCCAATCATATAATCCCATCTCACCAGTTTGGATTCCGAACATCCCACTCCACTATCCAGCAATTTCATCGTGTGGTGGACGTTGTCTCGTCTTCTTTGGAGGGCGGAATGTACTGCGCGGGAGTCTTTTTCGATATAGAGCAGGCTTTTGATCGAGTATGGCACCCGGGACTGCTTTACAAACTCCGTAAATTCTTACCTCCTACATATTTTCTCATCATCCGTTTCTTTCTTACTAATAGATTATTCCAAGTAAACCACAATGGTTCCTATTCATCTCCTTGATTATCAATCTTCCATGAAATTGTTAATAATAAACATCAATGTAATCTTGGATAAATATGTATCTTTTGTTCAAATATCACGTATATGAATATTATATTAGTTTTATTGAATTATGTTTATATTCAGTTGATGTAGTCAGATAAATGCATTGACATTGTTCAACATTGTTATTCCTAAGGGACCAAACGTCCAAAAATAAAGATTGATTTCTCATTTCATTTTATAATTACCTGTAACCTTTCATCTGAAATATGGATACAGCGAAATGTCTTCCCCAAGAGATGTATAATTAATTTAATATGTATGTATTAGAACGTAAAAATTTTACTCTGGGACTGTTATGGAAATGAGAGTTCCAGTGTTCATGGAAAGTTGCACATTTAAAATATTTTAAAATAATTAGTTTATCATATTTATCAGAAATAAGTGTTTTCGGAGAGCGTGTTACAGCATAAATATATAGTGATCCTTGACAAATGTTTTGTTCAAATGGAAAACAAAAAATTTTCGTTAATTTAATAAAAAGAGATTCCTGTATAAGGTAAGCTGCAACGAAATTTTGACTAAAATCGACACTGAACGAAAAAAAAAATCAGTGATTTTTAATAAAGTTATACAAAACATTAAACTCGGAGATTACCTGAAACATTGACATATTGAGACAAACTAGGTATACCAATTCTCTATTTCAGAAAAACATTTCCCTGGAGAAAGAAACGGACTGTGCCTTTCTCTCTCAGCCCCTGGGATTGAACTGAGGTATATTTTTTGCTTCGGTGAATCTTCAGCCAGGCAACGATACCCCCTCCCTGACTTTTTTTTTGCTTTTGTATTTAATAAAGGATAATAATGTGGTCAATAGTAGTTTGCTTGACTTTTCATTTATCCCAAAACTTCTTCACTTTTTGACAGTTCGATGTTTAAATCCCTTTAATATTATATATTTATATTTCTTTTTAGACTTGTCTACATGAATATTATAAGGCCTATCGGGACAAACGGAGTTGAGTTTTGGGGCTCCACTAAACCATCAAATTCCTCTCGAATCCAATCCTTACAGTCCAAAATCCTTCGTAAAATACTTAACGCTCCTTACTTTGTCAGAGATCAAGTCATCCATCATGACCTCAATATTCCATATGTTGCCGATTTGGCCAAAACCAGATACCATTCCTTCCATGGAAAACTTCCTAACCACCCAAATCCACTTGTTTCTAACCTGGCTTCTCCTTCATTACCTAATAATCCTCCTAGGCGTCCGAAAAGAAGATGGCCTCGAGATTTTTTCCTCTAGGTATGTTATTGGAGTACTATCAATGGATAGATTCTCCATATTTTTGTATCATGTCACTATTTCACCTACAGCAAATTTACTTGTTTTGTATATGTTATATAGTTGTAAATAACAATAAATAAATGATTAAAAAAAAAGTTATAGAGGTACAACTATATCTCTGTAGATAAACCTTTTTTTTTGAGATACTGTTCCGAAATCAAAATAAGATTCCCTGCAGTTCTCTTCACAGGGAATCTCATACACTATATTAGATTGTAGTTCTATTTTTATTTTGTCTTTCGTATTGGTATAAAGTTTAGATAAATTGACCGTTTTTCTGTATGAAATTGAGAAATCGTTTTTGTTTTTGTATTTTTTTTAATATTAGCCTCTCTGAGAGTGTTGGTATGTAAGGAATAGTGTAGTATCTTTTGCTGTTGGTTTCCCGCTGTTTAGTTTGTGTCAATATTAGTGTTTATTTTAGTAATTGACAAAATATTTTATTAAAATACCTATTTATTAGGAGGACATATACTACTTTATTTTCTTTTTTTAGGCATCTAGGGATGTTAATTTTCGCGCCCGATTTATTAAATACTATTTTTTTTTTCTGAAAATATATTTTACTTGAATTTGAAATTGATATTTTTTAAAAAATGTTTGAACCTATGGATCACCTTAAATTATCAATGAACCAAAATCAACCAGTGTAGCCAAGATAATTTTGATATGGTTTCATACAAGAAAATTAAATAAAAGTGACTTTCTTTAATACATTCAAATGGTAATAAGAAAGTTTAATAGGGGAAAAAATTCTCATTAACCTGAAACTCTGGGTTTCGGGGTTGAAAATATATGGCACTGGGGACCAATTTCTATAGAACCCAGTAGAAAATATTTTATTTAATAAGTTACGATGGATAAAAATATGTAGTAGTTTTATATTCTACAGACATACACTTTACAATAATTTTGCCACTTTATTTAACAAATAACATTATATATATGTTAAAATATTACAACATATTTATAATATAATAACATTCTGATAATGTATTGATTATTTTGTTATTAAGTTTAAGTAGTTGGTAGAACCACATATGTAGTTCTATTCTAATCTTAATCGGATTCCGTGTACAAGTTTCATGCTAGTGCGTATTATAATATTTTATGTAAGTTTAAGCTGATAATCAGTAGAATGCCAGCCTTGTAAGAATGTAAAAAAAAGAAAGAAAAGGAAATTGATATATGTAAAATCTTTAAAAGAAATTTTACAGTAATTAAGAGGAATGTATAGTACATTCTAACACGTAAACATGTTAGAAAGATTTTAATTAATTCAAATTTAATAAATAATTTATATTTATTAAGTTAATTTCATAAACGTTATAAATAATACAACTTATGAATAATATAACTATAGTATAAGTAGTCTGAAACTACTAATAAATTACTATAATTCCAGGGCGAACAAGAATCTTTATATCTCCTATGTAGACTTTGTGAAGGTCTACAATTCTGTGGATAGAAGGGCTTCACTGGGGATTCTGGAAGAATACGGAGTGGACAGAAAGAGAAGGAGGTTGGCTGAGCAAACGCTGACCAACACGACCTCGAAGGTGTAATTCCAAGGAGTCGTCAGTGGGCTCTTTCTGGTCAGGTGGAGGCTCAGGCAGGGGAATTGTCTGTCCCCGGTACTGTTGAATGTAGTGCTGGATACAGTAGCTATATTATGGGTCCAAAATAGCTCGGGGGCAAAATTAGGAACCAAAAAGAATAATGTCAGAGTAAGTTGTCTGGCGTATGCTGATGATCTGGCCCTCCTGGCGGAATCTGCGGATGAAGCAATAGGACAGTTAAAGACCTTAAAAGAAATAGCTGAAAGAGTTGGCTTGCAAATATTGTTCGAAAAAACGCAGTTGATGACTAAGGATCGAAATTTTCGAGAAAAAACAGTTAAAACAAAGTATGGGGAAATCAGGGTTACAAATAGCTTCAATTATTTAGGGGAAATTATTTGTAGTAATGGGTTCGAGAGAAAGGGTATGGAGGAGAGGTTGGTCAAGATGGAAAGACTCTGCTTTGCCTATACTGTAAAAAGGGTCTGTCAATAAGAGCAAAAATAAGGCACTATAACACAGTTGTCAAACCGGTTATTCTGTGTGGAATGGAGACCACTTCTCTTCCCAGCTTAAGGGAATTTTTGGTAATAGAGAGGAAGATCTTGAGGAGGATTTATGGGCCTGTAATGTTACCGGAGGGATATATTGGCTGAGGCCAGAGAGTCATACAGCGAAATGGAAGCCCTGGAAACGGACATTAGCTCAAGGAGGCTGCATTTCTACGGTCATATGGTCAGGATGAACCCAAGCAGAATTAATAGGGAGATTTCTAGGAAACTGTGGTGATATAAAGTGATGAAGGGTACATTAAGTAGATGAAGAAAGAAACGGGGAAATTGCCTGCCTCAATAGAGATGAATATAGGGAAAAATTAAGAAAGATAAAGGTCCTTGCGGGTGCCAAAGAGGTGAGAAGGGGGAGAGTATGGAACGAAGAAGAAAGAAAAGTGCAGTCTGAAAGAATGAAGAAGAGGTGGGAAGAAATGAAAGGAGGGGAAAGTTGAGAAGAAATTATAATTTATTAATGAAATATATATAATTAATTAAATTATCTTGTTTTATAAAAACTTTTACCATATTTTAAATTAGTCGACAGTTGTAGGTATTTTTTTTCTTGGGGCTTTTCATCTATAATATTGAATAATATATTGCAAATATTATTTTTTTTAAATATACATTGATGTTAAAACTTAATAAAATAATATGTTATTTTATCACTTTTCAATTTTTTAAAAATTAATTCAAAAAACAAATTTGAAAAAAAAATCCCTTTTTTTAATCTCCTAAGAGACCTTTGGATTGTTAATTTTTTTTCCTTTATCGATTATTTAACATTCATAAACAATGTTCACAACTATGACTGCTATTTCTATTTTAGTGTATTACGTTTGGTTTTTTTTATTTAACTATGGCATTTGCTACACTAAAATTATTTGTGTCCTTTTCGTTGTTAATTGCATTATTTTTGTTTTCAGATGTCAAAGTCGAATATTACTTATATAACAGTTTTATTTTGTCTAGGCTTCAATAATAGGTCATTAGTGGAACAATCGACCTGACAACAATAGGGAAACAACAATTATATTGGATGACGTCAATGGCTAAAAGTTGTCATTTAATAATAGAAAGAGAAATTAATTAAGATTTTTTTTTATCGTCTTAGGGTGTCTGTCGTACATTCTAAAGGGTTTCGTGAAAGAAAAGGATCATTAGGTTCAGAGAAAACAAATTCTAAATTAAAAAAAAATATCTTTTCACTTTTCTAAGACTGGTTTTATTGTTTAAATAAAATAATTTGTACACAAGTTAACTCTCAATGAACTTTTTATTATTTCTTTTTATGTCCAATCTTGCAGCCAACCGGCCATCCTCAAGGACAATCTATAAAATCACAGCTTTTATTATTCATTAAGTTTTAACATTTTTAGAAAACAACTTTATTATATTATTTATAAATTAGCATATCTTAAATATAAATTTTCCTTATTAAATATAAAACAATTTCTGATAATTTAACTGAAATTTTCTGCTCAGGTTATTAATTTCAGTCAAATAATCCAATGCACTAATAAAACAGTAGAGGATCATATATATTTATTTAAATAATTAATAAATTTAAATGAGTAGTTACTTATCTGTTATTGTTCCTGAGAAAAATGTATGTGAAAATGCGTGTTTTCTACCCATAACCCCACCCGTACTTATTAACTGTTTGAAATTATAAAATCCGACTAAAAGAAATTCTTTCTTACGATAAATGCACATTGACACATTTTATTTATTTATTTAATACCAGATTGGCCTGGTGGACCTTACATCGTTGATGTAACCGTTACATTGACAAGTTTTATTATTTTCAATTTATTTATTTAACGCCAGATCAGCCTGGTGGGCCTTGCATTGTTGATGTAACCGTTACATTGACAAGTTTTATTATTTTCAATTTATTTATTTAACGCCAGATCAGCCTGGTAGGCCTTACATTGTTGATATAACCGTTACATTGACAAGTTTTATTATTTTCAATTTATTTATTTAACGCCAGATCAGCCTGGTGGGCCTTACATGGTTGATATAACGGTTAGATTAACAAGTTTTATTCGTTTAAATTTATTTATTTATTACCATATCGGCCTGGTGAGCCTTACTTGGTTGATATAACCGTTACATTGACAAGTTTTTAAGTGCCTTTGTTTCGTCGATCCATAATGTTATTTATAATTATAATGCATTCACAAAAACTTAATAAAACAATTTTACCGTATTGACTAGTTGGTTTTTTTACAGTTGTAACATTATACTTTCTCCTGAAAGGGAGAGTTATAAACTCTTAGGGTGAAGTAATATCTAGCGTGGACTGTTGTCGCTGTTGTTAAATCAAGGGTCGTTTACACCCACACACATTTTCCATCCTCATATAAAAACCGAGTTATTGGACACTGTTATTTTTTATTCCTCCCTTGGTAGTTACGAAAACTCCAATATTTTCACATGTTCACAACCAGTACGAATATTTTGTCTAAGAACTATTTATATCTATAAATATTCCTTCTTACTTTTCTTCAGCTTGTGCCTTTTATAATCTTTTTTATATTCTTTGTGATTGTTGATCAATACTAATATATTTAGTATAACATTAAAATGTTAATTTAATCAATAATAATTCTTTACCTTAAAAATCTGGCGGTCGAGCGTGATTCTGACCAAATCACCTCCTTGTACACCCGTTGGTCCAATAATACTTCTTTACAAAGTAATGCACCCCTGACTGAATAAAAAATAGCTAAAAACCGTTTAAATTTTATAAAAAACAAAACAAAAAGAAATGTGTTATAAATGGTGATAGCGCAAATAAATTAAAACATAGGTACAGTCATAAATTATTATCGTTAGTTTCTTATGTTCTATCAAATTAATACAGGCACTTTTTTTTAGATTGAGTTATAAACATTAAAACATCAACTTACATTCAGTTTATTAAGTAAATTTATGCAGAAAACAAAATAGAGACAATTTTTTTACATTATGTCATTTCCTTTATTAAAATTGTTATTTCTGTTTTATACTTTATTTATTTATATTTAGAATTGTTAATTATGTCCCATGTGTTTAAGAGGTTGAGGTAACATGAATTAAATTTGTTTACAGGATTTGACAAGAGCTAGATAAAAATCCTATCATGATGCACTCAAAACCACTTGTTTTTAACCTGGCTTGCCTTTAATCCTAGACACCTGATAAGAATATGGCCTCGTGATCTCCTCTAGAAATATTGTTGGAGTTTTATCAATGATTTATAAAATTTAGATTATCCACATGTCTGTATCATGCTGTTGTATAACTAATATCAAATTTATTTGTTGTCTATATTTTTGATATAGTTGTAAATATCATTAGTTAAATTATAAAAAAAATGTACGTCCGAATTTTTGTTGGTAATCCGATTCATATATTTTTAAATTATACAAAAACAAATCCACATTATCCAAACATTACGCCAATTCAAAATACGGAGATAAAATAGAGGTAGAATCTAATATTGTGCACGAAAGTCTATGTGAAGAGAACTGCGTAAAATACTATTTTGAAACTTCGGAACAGTATTTAAAAAAAAAAAAAAAGTTTATCAATACAAAGATATTTGTGGCTCTACAACAAAAAACCTAATAAATCTGACCAAACTGCTCTTACCACACATTTCAGACAAACAAAATTTAAACTTAAATTTGATTAACCTAAAATTATACATTGAGAAAAAAAGTGCCATTTCTGTTTTGTATTTTGTCTACTTATATTTACGTTGTCCATTATGTCTTATGTGTTGGAGAAACGTGAATTTAAAATTTTGTTGGTTAATGTATGGTAATAATTTCTTTTAAATTTCCCTGGAAGTTATTTTTTCAATGTGTCTAACCCGATACACCTAAAATCATACATATTATTTATAAATACCTTACCTTCACTAGCTTTCATTTTGGCAGGAAATTTATAATCTCTGATGAATTAAATATAATGAGAGAAGTCCAAGGATTTGTTGTCTCTGTTTTTACCCGTCTAATTGGATTATTATTATGAACAATCGAGTTCATTATTTCGGGTTCAATGTTTCTACCTGGTCTGGTTTGAGTGCTTACCATTCCAATTTAAATATTAAACATAACGAATTTGATAATTTTTGTGCTAAACGTATGCTTTTTACCTCACAATGTAGTGAGCGCTATATATATATATATATCAATTATGTTAGGTCTTTTATAGATTATGAAACCGGGATACTGGGAGCAAGCTCACAAGCAATATGATGACACAGGGCTTGTTAACAAGCCCACAAGCCAACAAGCTGCTTGCTAAGTAGCACGGCTTTTGACTTTTGTTAGCTTGTAAACATGATTACACTGCAAGTTTACAATCAGCTTGTGAACTCGCAAACAAGCTCAATATAATCGATACTTTTAATGATTTCGTCAGTTATCCCCGGACCACCACCAAATTTAATGTAGCATCAGCACTAATCCCCCACCACTATATATATGTCTCCCCTACTTAGTCTAGCTAGCATTACAGTACGTGTCATTAGCTCAGTAGCACTTGTTATGTAAACATTCTTGTTTGTATTATACCAATAAAGTTTTTTTTAGTATTTC
>NW_027106118.1:250569-251180 GCF_000696795.3 Halyomorpha halys | reverse complement strand
TACAAAACTAAATTAATAGACATACTGGATAAAACTGAACAACTCGAACTTATTGAAAATTATCACACCGGTAAATCATATCATCGTGGGATTATGGAAACATATGAGAAACTAAAAAGATATTATTACTTTCCTCGCATGAAAGATGAAATAGCTGCCTTTATTAATAAATGTCGTACTTGTGCTAAAACTAAATATGAAAGAAAACCTATAAAAACAAAATTTCAAATCACCCCTACTCCAGAAAGACCTTTTGAATATTTAATGATAGACACTTTGCATTATGAGCGAAAATTTATCATTACAATCATAGACACATTTTCTAAACGATTATATGCTCAAGTCATTCGGACAAATAATGCCACGAACATCCATCAAGTGCTAACACAATATTTTTCTTTATATCCCCCTCCGATACAAATCACGATGGACCAGGGTAGAGAATACAAAAATGCCTTAATTCAAAATTTATTAGAAAGTTTAGGAATCGTTTGCCACTATACAGTTTCAAATAACTCTAATTCTTTAGGGATACTAAATCGGGCACATTCTACGTTAATTGAACTATTACGGGTAATAAAAGAGGAAAATCCTTCTATTAGTTTAGAAAC
>NW_027106118.1:237508-248726 GCF_000696795.3 Halyomorpha halys | reverse complement strand
GACCACCACCAAATTTAATGTAGCATCAGCACTAATCCCCCACCACTATATATATGTCTCCCCTACTTAGTCTAGCCAGCATTACAGTACGTGTCATTAGCTCAGTAGCACTTGTTATGTAAACATTCTTGTTTGTATTATACCAATAAAGTTTTTTTTAGTATTTCGTGAGTGATAGTTCATATTTGTCTGACATAGGGTTGAAGAAAGGTTATAATTTTCTATTTTCTTTATTCATCTCTTGGAATCAGAAGAAATGGATGGGGGTATGTAGTAAATGCTATATATGGTGTACATATACACTCATGGATGCGTTCTACTAAATTCTATCGAATATCTTACGTATTAAATAAAATACAGGTATAATATATAAATATATATACCTATGGTATATGTTTAAGATGTTTATTTTACTTCATTCATTTTCAAGTGTAATTTAGTTTAATTTTTGCTACTAATTACTATTTAATTATTTAATTTATTTATATCTCTTTAAATAAGGTGTGTATGGGCTCTTCTATCTCTATTACCAATGTTCCTAAATGAGATAGTATATAATACTATTCAATATAAACGGTCAAAAATCAATAAATCTCACTTCATCAAAAACAAAAAAGAAATTTGTTTTTGTACTTGTGATGTACTACACCCTACATTGCCTTTCTCTGCATTGAATATTATCCTTTGCTCCTTCTTGGACCAACAGAATGACCACTATGCATAAAATCATGGTTAATGGGGAATCTCATCATTCTTACTCTATTATCATCTAGAACTAGGTCACTGTGGAACCTATTAATCGATTTTGCTAATTAGTCCTGATGATCTATACCTCTTTTGACGTTTCCGTCCCTATTGAAAATTATATGAAAATACAGTCCATTATTATCAATTTGAAGATTTTACATAAATCAATTTGAATAATACTTACCTTAAAAAACAAAAACGTCATTACTTAGCATAGGAGTAATATTTCTTGAGCAGCAGATTCGATCTTGTGAGCATGCACACTGAACCACCAGGAACTCACTTTGGTATGGGATAAAAATGTGATTTTTTTTCCTCGAAAAACTGTTAGAGGAAGAAATGTTAAGGGTTGGTTATTTTGCTAAAACAGAAAATAAGCGTTCCTTGTGTGTTATGTAAAAAATTAAAGTTTAATATTTCTATAAGGTTTTGGAAATTTGAAGCAGCTATTACTGTTCATTGGATAAGCTGAAAATATCCTGGATCGTAAAAAAGATCTTTAATTATTTAACTTTAACATGGTGCAAAACGAACCTAGCTTCACTGGTCAATTAAGGATGCGAGGAAACGAAAATTTTAAAAAAAAGAAGCACTCAAATGAGAATCATATTTAATTATAACTTGTCTTGGTTTTATCTAAATAAATATAATTAATTATTTTTTCATTTTATTGCGATAATTACAGATTTTATGTACAGCAATTTTTTTTCAGCATCCCCTTCCTAGTCAATTCTTGCACACGGGGGATTGTCTGGAGTTTACCAACCTATTCCGCTCATGGTGGGGGGGGAGGTAAATTTTTCATTTCGTGGGGCCACCACAGAATGGTGCCAGATTCGAAACGGCACCAGTGCAGTGAAGAAGCAGTCGATAACTCCATCAGCAACAAACGGTCCTCATTTTCAGCAACTCCTCAATTTGTCCTCCACCCTCCCTTCAACGTACTTTACTTCTTCTGAGAACAATATCTCCCTCCCTCTTTAGTCTCCTGTAGTCCTTCATATTTTCATACTTGAGAATGATTTTATTTTCCAAATAAGAAAATAATTTGACTTGTTTTTTACCATATTAAAGCTAAATAAATAAAGAAATTATTGTGATCCGGGATATTTTCAGTCTAGCCAATGAAGAGTAATAGTTACTTCAAATGTCCAAAATGTTTTAGAAATATTAAACTTTAATTTTCAATATAACGTCATTGAGCGCTAAGTTTCTTTTAGGGCAGATCCAACCCATTACATTAATAGATAATTTTCTCATCTTTAATTTGATACCACTTTTTAAGGGATCTTAAAAATCAGAAAATGAAAATTTGTAATCTTACATCAGTTGAAAATGTATTGCAATTATTATTTTGCTTGTTTTGGTAAGAAATCTTTTAGGTGATATTTAGAATGGAAAATGTGGTGCTAAATCTTCATGGTGTAGAAGGTTACATAAGTAATCAATTTATTGAATTTTAGTGTAATTTTTATTGTATAATTGTAATTTTATATTATTAGTAAAATAACAATATCTATAATCATGAGAGATAATTGACCGTGGATGGCGTATACGAGGAGAAGATGGTTGGGGGTGTGGTCAAAATAAAACACAAATAAGTTGAAGTAACTTATTTAATCGTGCCAACGTTTCGGCCAGAATTTCTAGCCTTCATCGTGTTCATTATGGTTACATATTTCATTCGTTACATATATTTTCTATTCTCTATATATTATATTTTCTCTCAATTTTATTTTTCTTTCCATAATTTTAATTTTTAAATTATTAATAAATTATATTAAATTATATTCGTATTTCTTTGCATTATATAACTTCATTTTTATTTTTTTCCTTAATTATGTTATTTTACCTACTTATTCAATTACGTATGTATACAATTTATTTTCCACTTCTTTCATAAATTTATTATATTAATTCCATTCTGTACAATTATTTACTTTATGTCATTCTGTTTATATTTTCTGTATTCATTGGTTGTTATCTTGCTTAGTTCTTAGCCCTGGATAAAGGCTAGAAATTCTTAATGAACATGATGAAGGCTAGAAATTCTGGCCGAAATGTTGGCACGATTAAATAAGTTACTTCAACTTATTTGTGTTTTATTTTGACCGTACCCCCCAACCATTTTCTCCGCGTAGAACAATATTTATAAGATGATGAATATTATTGATGATATAATTTTATATATTAAGATAAATTCCATTCAGCATATTTTTAAAAGTTTTATAAATCTTAACTATAAATTAATTATTTTTTGTATTTTTAGAAGTAATAATAAGAATAAATCAAGTTGAAATTGAGAATAAAGATTATATAATACAGCTTTTAAAAATGACGCGGTTCTGTCCTCCCAGGAAGGTAAATTCTTCCATCGTCCTAGAATTAATCAGAAATGAGTAAATTGAATTCATTAGGGATAATGAAGCAAAATTAAATTTACATAATTTTTTACGGGAATGGATTAACAAACTTAATCTTCTAGTGAATCATTTACAAAAATTAATGTGGCTATATATAGTCTGTCCAGTAAATCCTAGAGAATATTTTTAAGAGATAATATCGTACCTCAGGAGATAAAAAAAAGTTCATTTAGACCACGATCCGATTCAATATATAATAGGAGAAAAATGATAAAATTAAAAAAAAAACTGGAGAAGTTTGTCGTGGGGTGCGGTCAGCAAAGAACAACATAAATAAACAAAACCATATTTATTTATTTTATGCCGACGTTTCGACCTGAGTTTCAGGTCTTCATCAGGGGTTGTGGCGTAGAAGGTAGGCTAGCAACAGGCAGCAGCAACCAGTTGCTAGCCTACCTTCTACGCCACAACCCCTGATGAAGACCTGAAACTCAGGTCGAAACGTTGGCATAAAATAAATAAATATGGTTTTATTTATTTATGTTGTTCTTTGCTGACCGCACCCCCCGACAAACTTCTCCAATCATTAATCTACGGTCAACTATCTACACTTCATTAAAAAAAAAACTAATATTAATAGGTTTTAACTTTGTATAAAAGAATTTAATTATTCTTTCGGGATTGATCTTGACTTGGCTTTTGAGTTGCCCTAATGTGTAAATTTAAATTAAGTTTTATGGCATGGTGCTATGTAATAACTGGGAAATATTTCTTAGGTCTCAAATATAAATAAGAAATTATTATGGTCTATAGAACGATTTTATACAGAACATCAAGATATTCAGGTTCTGTAATTTTTTATTTATTTATTTTTTTAGCAAGTCACGTTTATTATTCAATAAAAAGTGATTTAACTATATAACTTAAGGGATCCCAAATTGTAGAAAAATAAACAAAAGAATTTCCTACATAAGCATTAGAATTAATAATCAAAAAACAACGACTTCATTTAGACGACGTTAAAGCTTGATAACGTAGAAGATTTTCTTGCAGCAAATCCACTTTAAGAAAGAGTAAGTTCAGCATGATTTGAAAAATACCAAAAACCTTATCACTAATGCTTCAACAGGAAGGCCCTTATGATTTAATTATTCTAAACCATGTTTAAAGGAATTTTATCTAATTTATTATGATGTCATTGGGACTTATTATCTAGAATAGACGACCATCTTGATTTCAACCTGACTTCTCTTTCATTCCCTAATGATCCTCCTAGGAGTCTGAAAAGAAGATGGCCTCGAGATCTTCCCCTCTAGAAATGTTATTGGAGTTTTATCAATGGATAAATTCTCCACATATTTGTAACACGTTACTATGTCACCTACAGCAAATTTACTTGTTGTATAAATTTTTATACAGTTGTAAATAACAATAAATAAATTATAAAAAAAAAACTATTTAAACTTAAAACTTTTTCATATGAAGAAACAATATTTTATGTGAAAAGGTTTTAACTTTAAATTATAAAAAATTTATATGACAAGGGCAATTACCCTGCAATTAAACATTTTAGAGGAATATATGACATACATATTTAAGGTTGTCTCTTGAGAATGGCTTGAGGGCCGAAACGTTGGAGAGTTTTTGAAACAAATGTTGAGAGTATAATTGGATCAAGTGTGTTTTTGTTAATAATTGTAAATCATGTTATGAAAAAATGTAACACAATATGGAGGTAATTATTAAATTAGTATATTTCTACTATTTGAGTTTTTCTTGACCGCACCCGGACCATATTCCTTTCAAAGTAACACAATATAGTAGAAAGATGGCCAGAAAAATTACTAAACGAGTTGTCACATTTTGAAATGCTGGCAAAAGATAACCTTTTTCATGTTTAACGGTTTTAATAATACATATTAAAATGTCTAATATAATCTTGTAATAAATAAAAATTAAATAAATTTTTCCATAATTACTTATGAAACTTTTTTTTTTTAGTTTTAAACCACACTTTTCATTTTCAGACACGATGAATGATGTGGCACTCAGCGTGATAAATAAAAAAGGTGGAGGGGAACTGCAGCGGAGTGTAAAAGTTACGTAGCTGAATTTTAATTCATTAACGTTTGAACACCATCACCATTATTCAATTTGGGAGGGGTGGCTTTGAAAATTGGATGAGGTTGTTACAGAATCTGGAAGGGATGACAGAATGCCAGTATCGTCTGCAAATGTAGCCAGGAACGTGCTTGGAATGATAGGTATGTCAGAAGCAAAGAGAAAGTAGACGCCCGGACCTTAGACACTACCTTGGTAAACTTCTACTCCAACAGAATAGCATTTGGAGTACTCAGAACTACTGCGAACTTAGAAGGAGCGATTTAAGAGTAGAACTGAAAGATTTGTCTGGAAAAGCACCTGAACAATATTATTTGTTTTCAAGAGCTGAGGAGAAGAGATAGTCAAAAGCTCTGGGAACAGTACTTTACTTTTACTTACTTTTAAAGCCACCTCAAACCGACTTAGTCTTTTTGAAGGAAAGCTTTAAAGAATAAACAAAAAAAAAATGTCTCGGATTTAAACATTTATTTTTCAAGTCCAACAATAGAAAACATAAATATAAGAAAAAAAAGAGTTAAAATAAAAGGCCTGTTAGACAAAAATAAAATTAGTAAAACGAATATACAGAAACTAATTTACAAAATTAATAGATATATATAAAATAAAATATTGGATGACGACGAGATATTAGTCAGAGACGAGATGGACCGTCCTATCTCAAGAAAAGATGATACACTACAGTTGGTCAAGGGAAGATATTTCACAATCAAAATTAGTCAAAAGTTAGTTGGCTCTTATTAATTAATTAAATTAATCACTCTAATGGTATTCATAAAACCAGTGGACTGAATTTTATTATTCACAATCATAAGGAAAGGTTTAAACCCTACCTAGTTCACATAGATGTGGCCTGCTAACAAAATTAGATGAACTACGAATGACTAGCCTGCTGATTTTAAAACGGTAGATTCTTGACCCGTAGCTCGGTGAAGACAACTAAATAATCCCCACTAACCGTTATCCATGCATTTAAATATTACAATACGTAGGAGTAATACATCTGTTTACTTTAAAATTAAAATAAACTTCTAAAGAAAAAAATTATAAAAAAGCAATTACATTAAATACTAAGACTATTTACAAGTACTTACAAATTAATTGTTGAACTTGATGTGGACACTAACCAATAAATGAAAATATAATAGGGGAATTAGATTTTTTTTTGCTAGAACGCTCATTAACAGAAACTAAAACAAGCAATTGATAACATAATGGGTAATTTTAGTTATAAATATAGATTAAAATGTTTAAATTTTTTCACTAGGGCAATTAACATTGTGGAAACGAATGGCCTCAGCAATCATGTGCTCTATTTTTGTTGTAGCTAGGCAAATTTCTTCTTCAATTGAATTTATTTGAATATCTCGGTGAAGAATATTACCTGATGTACCAGGGTTCATTGAAAATTTCTTTAAGAACTTTATTTGGAAAATTTTGATATTTTTGTCTGATGGAGTCATTCGACCGACTTCACAGTTGGATTCTATACGTCTAAAAAGATTTTAGGACTTATTTTGTTCATTATAACTTTATAATAAAAATAAACCTTTGTTTATATGATGAGAGTACAGTTTTAGGTACACGAAGTTAAGTGATATTTTAATTTTTACTTCATTTAAATTTTTTTGAGGTTAATGACTTCCATTTTGAATGAAATATTTATTAATTATTCATGTACAATGTCATGAATAATTAATAAATATTTCATTCAAAATGGAAGTCATTAACCTCAAAAAATTTTAAATGAATTGACTCATCAGACTTCCTAGAGAGATAATCCAGATTTAATTTTTACATTCTCTTACCTTAGGAGCTCCCTGCAGAAAGAACTGCTCTATCAACGGCAATTAAATCCTAAAATAACGATGGGATAAAAATAATGAAGAGATATCAAAAGCAAATATAGATCAAACTAACTAATTTAATGGAAACAAGGCAGTGCATAGTTGTCAAGGTGGGTGGTATCTGACCCAACTCCAATTAGAGTAACTTATTTAAATTCTTGGTCAAAAAAGGTTAAATAATTTTTTTCTTAAGTGAAATGATAATTAAAAATTGTTTGAAATAAACTAAGAATAAAAACTAACTTGATATAATTGATCGGTTCAGTCTAGGATAACTTCGGATAGTCTGAGAAATAGACGGGTATTCCAATAAATGTCTAGCACCTACTTAAATGATATTACCGGGCACAGCTCTTATGACCAGATAATTTGACAGGTGACATTTTACTGAGAATGGAAGGGATTTATTTAACCTTTCATCTATAACCTCATGGACTTCATTCTGTTTATAATTATAACTATTGCCCTAGAATTGGAATAAGATAGTTGACCGTATGAAGTAGATTGGGGGAACATAGTCCGGGTGGCGGTCAATAAAGGTATCAAAATAGTAACAAAAAATATTTATTGTTAACTAACAGTTCGCCCCAATTTGCAGGGCTCGGTCACAATGAAGTTCAGGACGAAGAACGAAAGGTTCTTTAGATTCACCTTAATCTACTGCGGCCCATGAGACATCATCTTGTCGGAGGGAAGGTATATATATGTTAAATTTTTAGGATATTATTAGTTTTAATCCAGAAGAAATTATCATGAGCAGAAGGAAAGACAGATCGGCATTGAATACTGTGACATAAAGATTGCTGATTCGCGCTTCACTAGTTTGCAATAATTGTATTAGCAATTATCAGAAGGATGTCTTGTGTGTTTGCAAAATGCACTGTATATACGCTTAGTTCGTATCAGGTCTTTCAGATGTTGTGTAAGATGATTTGCCTTGGTTTTGTTAGGACATCATCGGTTTAGGATGCAAATTGTGTTAACTTGCTTTGTCAGAGTAATAAAGAAATATACTTCAGCATAGCATCCTCCTGGTTTAGTGAAATGTTCAGATTGACGCAGCTAGGATTAGGCAAAGAGATTCCAGATTAATGGATCACTTTTAAACGAAGTTTAGGATTTGTGGGGTATAATTAGAGGGCAGGTTATCGAGGTTGTGGGAAAAAACGCTTGGTGCCCCGAATGTTTTTGAGCATGCAAACATTTAGAAGTTAAGGGTTACTTATAGAATCAGTTAGCCAATGTTTAGGTTTGGGGAAGAAAAATCTTGGAACGATGTGTATGAAATCCTGATACTAAAAATATTTCACAGAAATAAGTAGTTCTGGTTCCCAACTTCCGTCAAAAAGCTTTTTTTTCGATCCTAGTTAAAAGCTTATTGATACGGATTGCGTTGTTATTCATACCATAATACAAATTTCAATGAAAAGAGATTTTTCAATTTACGGATTTGTTGAATCCGGGTGGCGGTCAAAGGATAAAGATATCAAAACAGTATATGGAAACTATTTATTGTTAACCAACGTTTCGCTCCACATTTAAGAATTAACAGGACATTAAAAATAAACTAAATTTCAAAACAATTGTTAAGTTTATAAAGTATATAAAAAAACTAAAAATTATAAAATATTAATAATAAGAGTATAAGGAAATATACCTGTTGGTAGACTGGAGACAAGTCAGATTGAAACAAATATGAGATAGGAAATCAACAGATAAACTGATAACGATTTTAGTTATCATTTTTGTTTCAATCAGACAGTTCTGACGAAGCTCTGCTAAGTGGGGCGAAACGAAAATTAACAATGAATAGTTTTCTTTTACTATTTTGATACCTTTGTTGACTGCCACCCGGACTATCCTCCTACATTCTACTTCATACGGTCAACTATCTTCTCCTAAAAGAGATTTTGTGTTTTCAATTTGGTTCAAGAGGACATCGAGCATTGTCTTCCATACTATAATTGAAGTAATTCTCAGGGACATAAATGAGGATTCCACTAGCACAATCCGTTTTTCTAGCAACTTTTGTACTCGATGAACCCCTACAAAAGTCTATTGTCACGCAAACCAAGCACTGAAATTCTAATGAACCTCAAGTTTAGCTTATAACAAGGCAAAGCGCGTACATACGCTTGCTCCTGTTCGACGCTGATAATAAACTTATTTCTTAAACATATTTAAAACGTCATGTAAAACTCTCCATTGTCATTTAATATAATTGAGTGCTTTTAAAACTCAGCCTCTCACATCCCCTACACTAATTAGATTTGGCATCACGTCTCAAAGTATCTCAAAGGGTAAGTGCTTCATCAAACAGTTATAACGAACAGGAGCCATAAAGTTGGCCCCGTTACTGGAGGCAGTAACTTTTCGTTATCGGCTTATTGATTGCTAAGTTGTTGGTGATTGTTCGGAAGACTCAGTGGTTAATAATGTTAATTATTAATTGAGTTACTGCAGTCGGTCGGACGCCTTTTATTATAATCAAAACCTTTAAAACGTCACATTTTCTTACCTGTCGTACTTTGGTCCTGAAATATTCGCTTAGACATAGTAAAATGCGAAACTAAGCTTGTTCATATTGATGGCTAAAAGGTTGAAAAGTTTATTCATATATCTATTTATTTCCTAATTAAAAGTTATTAAATAATGAATGGGTGAATTTAAAATAACATGTAAAAATGTAGCATTGAACTATTCTGGCCAATTTTAGATAACTTTTATTCACTAAAAGTGCTCCTTAAACAAATATAAGGACATTGAATTATGAATTAATATCTATTTCATTCTATTCAACCTAAAAATCGCAAAAATCTAAACATAAAATTTCACATTAAATGATAATTTAAAGATTACAAAAAGATATGAAAAGTTATGGTTGTTAGTTGTATTTAGTAGATTCTATGATAGGTACAATTGTGTATTAAGTTATCGAGGTCCATTGAAAATAAGGAGGGACCGAGTTCGCAATGGAATGATTCGTCAGAAACTGCAGATGGCCCCACTGAAAGAGCTCCTGGAAACTCGTTAGCTCTGTGGTTCGGCCATGTTATCAGAATGGACGACCACAGAGATCCTCTAAAGACTATGGAATATGTCCCAGATGGCAGAAGACTTATGGGCCGCCCTAGGATGTCATACCTCGACTACATAGAGCGACGCTGAGAGGCAGCTAGAGGGAAGCTAAAGAAGAAGAAGAGAAGGTTATATGAAAGTGAAACTGGCCTGTAGTCACTTCACTTAAACCTTCGCAAAGCATATACATAAGAAGTACGATCCTAGGAACGTAAAGAGAGTGAAGAGTAATAAAACGGGACACCAACAATGTCGAGGCACCGGTCCAATGTACAGGAGCAGAATACTTCAGAGGGAGAGATGAAGCTCCGGTCCAAAATAAAGGGTAATAACAATTTCAGTTGGGAAGATGAAGTCTTGGACTAAATTTAAAGAGTGGTTGGAGAGAAAACTAAGCGATAAGAACATCAATAGAAAATCTCATATAATCTAAAAAGTAAATCTAATAGTAATAATATGCTGACCTATTTGAGAGGTATATTTTTTTACGAATGCACTTTTTGCTGAACAACTCTAGTTCCTATTTTTTTTAACCTAATAAGTTTATTTACAATATATATATAGCCTTAATCCTAAGTCTATATCTAACTATACACAAACAAATACTATGTGGCATTATAAAGAAGGGACCCAGGTCCGCTGAGGGTGGGGGCAACAATATTGGGCGGGGAGCCTATGATCAGGGGGTACAAAAACGGGGAGGCTCTACTACTGAAAAGTTCCTATTTTTTTTCTTATACCTCTAAAACAGAAATAAACATGGATTAATAAAAGAACAGCATTACGTGAAGATCATAATTCGATGTATTACCTTTTTCTACCTTAGATATTAGAAGGTCTGAATGAGATACTTGACTATTGGTTGGGATGATTGTTTTGTTGGGAACTCTACTTAAAAAAGTGTATGAGGAAAAAAAGGTCATTTGCGGTTTCCGAGTGTTTAAGGCGTTGGACTTAAAAAGTTCCTATGCTTTTTGTTTTGCCTACCTCCTAAAATATCTTTATTTATTCAAACAAATACAAATATGTACAATAGACTTAATCCAATAATATAAATATAAA
>NW_027106118.1:226363-229333 GCF_000696795.3 Halyomorpha halys | reverse complement strand
CAACTAATCTTGTTCTGTCGCATGGCATTGTAAAAAGAGATTTACAAGGTCCATTGAAGGCGGGTTTACAATGTTAGCATGATAGGACTTACAAAGAATAGGGAGGGACTATTCCGCCTGGTGGAGTTCCTATGCTAGGGACCTGAGGTAGTAATAACGTTAGAGTACTCATTAATTTAATTAGGCGGCTGTATCTAATAATTTTTGATGGTAGCTCAGTATATTATTTTTGTATTTTTCCATTCTTGAACAATCGACATGATTACATCTTTCAAAAAAAAAAAATAAATAAATAAACCATAATACATAAAAATAACAATACAATTTTACACAAAAACATTATTTCTCAGCACAGCGGATAATGTGAGACATGCACTCTGGGTGCGACGACTACGTACTACAGCCCGACGAGGTCCGCTCACCGACTGCTACAAAGTAAAGTTCCTTACTATTAAACAATATATACTTACGGACCGGTCACCCTGAATATATTCCACAGAAATAGGACACTTTGGTAAATTTTGTCGCACATCTTATTTTATAACAATGACCTGTCATAATGAATAATTAAGATTAACAAGGTTCAGTTTAAACAGTATTGGAAATAGTTACAGGACTTTTTCAAATTGTTTCAGTTTAAATTTTCAACTAGAACTTTTACGATATAGTTTTAACACCAATATTCAGTAAGAGCATTTGTCAAAAGAACCATTTGAATAAAGTTCTTTCAGAACTTATACTAAGTAAACGTTAATAAAACTTCTGTTAAAATGAGTTCCTGTTAAACTTTTTTTATAAATGTTCTAATAATATTCCTACAAAAACCTTTTAAATTAAAGAAAACTCCAAAATCCTCAATGCTCCTTACTTTGTCACAAATAAAATCATTCACTGGGGAGACGGGGGAATTGATTCATTTTCTAAAAGAGGGAATGGATTAATAGCCCAAATCATAGCGAAGACGGATGAAAACCTTCTTGATAGTGACGACGCCAAAGCATTGAGGGCGGCGGTCGTCTGTAGGGTGAAACGCAATATCCTTAATCAGATCCAGGCAGATGAGGAGACACCCTGGGTCGTAGTCAAAGCCAGGTTGAAAAAAAGCTTTCGGAGGAGGAGGATGGGCTCCAGAGGAAGACATTTTCATGATGTTTAGGGAAATGAAGAAGCCTAAGCAGTCGAGTGGTCAGTATGTTTGTGAGCTGCTAGCGAAGTATAATCGTATGGCTGACAAGCTAAGCGAAATGATGGATGCAGACCAAGTCGAAGGCCGGATGCAGTTCTTATCGGGAATACTGAAGATTCAGTTAGCGAAAGAACTGGGGAAAAAGAAGCGCTCCTTTGTCGAATGCGCTCAGGAACTGATGGACTCAAGTTCTCGAGAGGAGGAAGCCCGAACGGAAGTGGAAGGGTCGGCTTGGACGCGACTGGAGTATAATAGGCCGACGTATACTCATAATCCCAGGAGAAAGCGGGGAAATAGGGATAGCGGGAGAGACAGGACAAGGAATGACAAGAATAGGACGAACCAGGCGAAACACAGGAGCAACGAAAGAAGAGAGGACCGAAAATGCCACGGTTGCGGCAAGATCGGACACCTGGTGGCGCAGTGTCCGCGCACCAGATGCTATAAATGCGGTAACGAGGGGCATATCGCGAAACAATGCCCCTATATATATAAGAGAAGGGAAGTGAACCTTGGTGAACCTATGCAAGTAAATGCTCAAAGAGTAAGGAGAAGTAGGGTACTAAGATTTGGAGGATCGAGCACGGAGTCACCAGGAACTTCCGAGGCGTCAGAGACGGAGGCAGAAGAAATGCAGAGAATACGAGAGGACTCACGGAGAAATCCCGGAGAGGTATGGAGGCGAGCGCTTGAGAGGAGAAGAAGCCAGGTCAACATCTGAGGGGAGTATCAGCGGAGAGGCGATCACACATTAGTCAGCTACAGTATCAGAGGGAAGCAAGGCGGTCTGCCTATTATCATCGTGGGAGGAGTGAGATGTCTCGTGGACACCGGGAGGCGTTGAGAAGATTGATTGACGGAAAGAAGACACCGCAGGTGCAGGTATGTGGTTGTAAATTAGTCACCTTGGGTGGACCCTGTAGCGTTATGGGAGAGGCAAGGATGGGAATGAGTCATTTGGGGGTTGTAGGAGATAAGCTCACGGTTCATGTAGTGGGGAAAATGCCGAGAGATTACGAAGCGATTGTAGGGTGTGACCTATTGAGAAAGATGGGAGTGCGGATTAAAAATAAAGATGGGCGATGGGTTATTAAAATAGGAGAAAAAGAGTTTGATTGCCAGGAATTAGACTGGGATAACAGCATGAGGGTGGGGGCGATAAGCCGCGAGGAGAACTGGAGAAACGGGATCATGCGCGAATACGCGGATATTTTTTTTAAAGGAGGGGAGGTGTTGGGGGCTACGGGGGAGACAGTGCATGAGATACCCTTAAAACAAGAGAGAATAACGTATGTGAAAGAACGGCGGTATCCTCAGGCGTTACGAGAACATATTAGAGAAGAGTTGGCTGAGTTAAAAAAACAGGGAATAATTATCAACAGCACGTCACCCTATAATAGTCCTCTGTGGGCGGTCAAGAAAAAGGCAGCACCGGGAGATAATAAGGAAAAATACCGGGTCGTGATTGATTACCGTAAATTAAAATTAAAACGAAAACACGGTCGACGAAAGATATCCCATTCCACGTTTAAAGGACATATTGGATAGATTGGGAGGATCTACCATATTTAGTACTCTCGAACTTAAATCATCGTGGGAGGAGTGAGATGTCTCGTGGACACCGGAAACACCATCCTATGCCGGGAGGCGATGAGAAGATTGAGTGACGGAAAGGAGACACCGCAGGTATAAATATAGGATTACTGAACAGAATAAAGCAGTCTATTATCAGCAACCGTGAGTGTATTTTCTCGTTCCTTTTCCCTTTTTTTTTGAGTTCAGAA